>NC_022015.1:53484051-53487112 GCF_000317375.1 Microtus ochrogaster | reverse complement strand
TTTTCTTTGCTTTATGTCTAAAAGCCACTTATGAGTGAGTATATATGATAGTTGTCTTTCTGGGTCTGGGTTACCTCACTCAATATGATGTTTTCTAGATCCATCCATTTGCCCACAAATTTCAAGATGCCATTATTTTTTTTCTTCTGCTGTGTAGCACTCCATTATGTAAATGTACCACATTTTCCTTAGCCATTTTTCAGTAGAGGGGCATTCAGGTTGTTTTCAGGTTCTGGCTATGACAAATAAGGCTACTTTGAACATAGTTGAGCACATGTCCTTGTGGTATGGTTGAACATCCTTTGGGTATACACCCAAAAATGGTATTGCTGGGCCTCTAGGTAGATTGTTTCCTAGTTTTCTGAGAAATCGCCATACTGTTATCCAAAGCAGCTGTACCAGTTTGCACTCCCACCAGCAATGCAGGAGTGTTCCCTTTACCCCACATTCTCTCCAGCATAAGTTGTCATCAGTGTTTTAAATCTTAGCCATTCTTACAGGTGTAAGATGGAATCTCAAGAGTTGTTTTGATTTGCATTTCTCTGATGGCTAAGGATGTTGAGCATTTCCTTAAGTGTCTTTCAGTCATTTTAGATTCCTCTGTTGAGAGTTCTCTGTTTGGGTCTGTACCTCATTTTTTTTTTTATTGGGCTGTTTGTTCTTTTGATGACCAATTTCTTGAGTTCTTTGTATATTTTGGAGATAGACTTCTGTCTCATGTGGGGTTGGTAAAGATCTTTTCCCATTCTATAGGCTGCTGTTTTGTCTTGTTGACCATGTCTTTTGCTTTATAGAAGCTTCTAAGTTTCAGGAGGTCCCATTTATTAATTGTTTCTCTCAGTGTCTATGCTGCTGGGGTTATATTTAGGAAATGGTCTCCTGTGCCAATGTGTTCAAGTGTACTTCCCACTTTCTCTTCTATGAGGTTCAGTGTGGGTGGTTTTATGTTGAGGATTTGGACTTGAGTTTTGTGCATGGTGATAGATATAGATCTATTTGCATTCATCTACATGTTGATATCTAGTTATGCCAGCACCATTTGTTGAATATGTTTTCTTTTCCATTTTATATGTTTTGCTTCTTTGTCAAAAATTAGGTGTTTGTTAACCACTGAGCCTGGTCCAGCTCCTCTTCAGTTCTTAATTTATCCTCTAGGTGTTTTCTTGAATTTTGCTTTTTTACCATGCATAGTAGTATTTATTTCATAATTATTTTTTTTGTAAAATTATTAACAACTTTAGATCACTGAATCATTCTTCCCATAACAGTTGTTCTTGTTTGATGTATGCTACATTTTCATTTCTCTTTGAAGATAGATAATTGATACATTAATATATTTTTATTATCTGGGAAATATGTTTTCTGCATTGTAGTGAGTAGTGTTGTTTGACTTTACCTAGAGAGATGCAAACACATTTCTCTTCAGTCCCAGAAAGGGAGTCAACCACAGATCAAAGAAATGTTAGCAGTAAGTATGTATGAAATACCATAGGAAACCTGTTAGTTTATAAAATAAAATATTTTTGAAAACTACATAAAAGCATATCTGACACTCTAAATATTAACATCCTCCATTGCTGACTTTGAAACAGACTTTCTGGAGATTTGAGGTAGGATTAATGAGCTGGCTAGTTTTGACTCAGCTTGACACAGCTTTGAGTCATCTGAGAGGAAGGAGCCTCAATTGAGAAAATGCCTCCATAAGAGTGGCTGTAGACAGGCCTGTAGGGCATTTTCTTAATTAGTAACCGAAAGGGTAAGGCTCAGCCCATTGTGGGTAGTGCCATCCCTGGCTGGTGACCCTGAGCTCTATGAGAAGGCAAGCTAAGTCATGGGAGCACAGCAGTAAGTGGTACCCCTCTATGGCCTCTGCATCAGCTCCTTTCTCCAGGTTCCTGCCCTGTTGAAGTTCCTGTCCTGACTTCTTGTAGGAGTCCACTTGTGTGTTCCCAGCTGCTTAAACTCCTGAAATAATCACACAGAAACTGTATTATTTGCAATACTATTTGGCCAGTAGCTTAAGCGTATTTATGGCCCTTATATCCTAAACTAACCCATCTCCATTAATCTGTGAATTGCCACATGGCTGTGGCTTACTGGCAAAGTTTGGGCATGTCTGTCTCTGGTGGCGACTCCATGGTTTCTTCTGACTCTGACTTCTTTCTCCCAGCATTCAGTTTAGTTTTCCCTGCCTAGTTCTACTTTGCCCTATCAACAGGCC
Source organism: Microtus ochrogaster (assembly GCF_000317375.1). Classification (NCBI taxonomy): domain Eukaryota; kingdom Metazoa; phylum Chordata; class Mammalia; order Rodentia; family Cricetidae; genus Microtus; species Microtus ochrogaster. The sequence continues at coordinate 53,484,891 of NC_022015.1, read as the reverse complement.
AAGGCAGTTTCTTATTCATTAACCAATAAAAGCAACACATAGATAGAGGACCTTCCACACCAACTTCTTTTGATTATGAGCAGTGGTATGGAAGTGTAAGCCAAATAAACCCCTCCCCTCTTGCCAAGTTGCTTTGGTCATGGTGTTTCATCACAGTGAAAGTAACCCAAACTAAGACAGTCAATAAAAGGGTGTAACATTTGGGGCTGGAGAGTTGAAGTACCTGTTGCTCTCGCAGAGGACCTTGGCTCTTTTCCACATGGTATCTGTCGATCTAGTTCTAGGCCCTCTGATGTCCTCTTCTGACCTCCGTGGGCAGCAGGCAAGCAAGTGGTCCACATACATGCAGGCAACATACCTATACCCGTAAAATAATAAGATAAAAACATCTACAGTAATTAAAAAGAGAGACTATAAAAAGTAACTCCTCTTGGAAAAGTGTGTCTGCATGCATGTGCACATGCAAACGTCGCACCACTCCATGAGTTTGTGCACACTCCATAGCACACGTGTGGAGGAGAGAACAGCCTTCTGGAGTCGGTTCCCATGTCCCACCTCACTGAAGGAGGAGCTCCCTTGTTTCTGCTGCTTTACCCCAGGTTAGCTGCTTTTATGCTTCCTGGGTGATTCTCCTGCATCTGTGTGTCTGCGTCCCATGTCACAGGAGCATGGAGATTATATGTAGATGTATACCACCACATCTGGATTTTTACCTGGCTTAGGGGGATCAAGCTCAACTCTCAGATTGCTCTTGCCCCTCCCTTTTACCTACTGAGGAAACTTTTTTCCTTCATTCTTCTCTTCTTTTGTTAGGGAAACTTTCAAACATACTTCAAGTAG
>NC_022015.1:53448724-53483890 GCF_000317375.1 Microtus ochrogaster | reverse complement strand
TTCTCTTCTTTTGTTAGGGAAACTTTCAAACATACTTCAAGTAGAGAGAAACCTAGCAAGCCCCCATGTATAGTCCAGCTACAGTAACCAACACTTGTCCAAAATGATGTCATGGAGACTCCTAATGACTTCCCTCCTCCTTAGCCTCTGGATGACTTTGAAGTAAAGCCCAGCATTTTCATCTTTAAATACCTTAAGATACACACACACTACACACACACACACACACACACGTACACACATACTTACACATATATTTGTATGTGTAGCCTATATATCTGATGTATATTTATATATATGTATATATGACAGATACTTTATTGAGCTTGCCAAGCACTAATCTTTACCTTATGTGTAGTTTTCATAATTACTTTGTTTTAATTGGAGCCAAACTGCACCCTTGGTTGCATCTGGCTGATGTTTCTCCGTGTTTGCTATAACCCTCTCTTCCTCCTTTTTTTTTTTATCTGATGGAGAAACTATATTTTTTTTCTCTACTTGAGTTCTACTGCATCTCATGGTAGGTTTGCTACGTTCCTCTTTCTCCTTTCCTGTAACCGGCTGTTAAATCTATAGGCTTGACCTGGCTCAGGTGGCATTCTGGTGGCCAAGAACTCCCTCCGTGGTGACTCCCACTGCTGCCAGTAAGCACCCATTGTCTGCTGTCTCTCTTGTAATATGGCTGTCACTGATGACATTGGGACAGCTCAAATAACTTTGGTCTTTTATATTTAAAAACACAAATTAGTCACAAGTAGAAGTCTTGAATGATTGATCCCACACTGGGTCCTTGAAGTCCTTCCGTTCTCTGAGTTTTCACACGCCGGTCTTTGGAAATGACCTGCGTCTACATTAGGAAGCCACATACTGCAGCTAGTCCTCCAGGCTCTGTGGTTTGTTTGAACAGTGATACAGCTTTCCTCTGGAATGCTATTGTTTCAGTCACATTTATTTTCCTCTTTCCCTGCCGGTTTACCTGTTAAAAAACCAGTAACCAATGGGAGCGTTTGGGAAATAATCAGTCAACTATGTGGTTATTTTTACTGGTCACATGCTCTATGGCAGGCTTGGTTTTAGGCTCACAGCTACAAGTGGACGCTTTAGATTTTATCGTTTCTTTTCTGGTGTTTGAACTTTTCAGATGTCATGGGAAACACTTGACTACCTGGTCCATGCAAACTGATTGGGTTAGTGGGAAATATATAGTATTATCTCCTATCTTTCTTTCCCCACCTCACTTCCTCTCTCTCTCCCTTTCTTAGTTTTTCATTTTCTAGAACTTTACATATGTGGAAGCACAAAGCATATATGTTTTCACTTACTTGGATGTTTCTGAGATCATCCATATTGTCACATTGTCACATTGTCACATGTATCAGTGGCTTGTTCCCGGTCATTGCTCGGCTTCACGCCATTGGAGACTGTGGTGATATTTTGTTTGTGCTATAACAAATAAAGCTTGCCTGAGGATCAGAGTATGGGGCTAGCCACTAGTTAGCCATAGAGGTCAGGCAGTGGTGGTGCACACTTTTAATCCCAGCACTCGGGAGGCAGAGGTAGATGGATCTCTGTGAGTTCCAGGCCACCCTGGGCTACATGAGATCGATCCAGTCTAAAAGAGAATCAGAGGTAGGGGATGGTGGCTCACACCTTTAATCCCAGTACTTGAGAGTCACTTGCCTTTAATTCCAGCACTAGGGAGGTGGAGACAGTAAGGGATATGGCTGGGCAGAGAGAGGAATATTACAGGAGCTCAAGGCAATCAGTCTGAGGACTTGTAGAAACACGATACCCCATCCGATCTGAGGGTGCAGTAGAGGTAAGAACCAGCTGCTGACTGCTCTGCTTCTCTGATCTTTCAGCTTTTACTCCCTAATTTCTGACTCCAGGTTTTTATTGTTAAGACCATTTGGAGTTCCCACTACAGGAGACCCCTTGTGGGATTACTGGTCATAGCTGTTTAAAGGCCAGCAATGCTCCACCACGCTTGTTTTAGTTCACGGTGACTTCATCAGTACACTCCGTCGATTTTAATTTTAAATTTTCTTTTATTTCCAGAGGCATCTGATGGCTGCCCATGTCTGAGTCTTTGGGCTTTCTGATGAGTAAATCTCGTCATGTTTACCTTTTCCTTGTTGGTGTTGTGCAATCCAGTTCCTTGGGACCCCCGAGTCAATTCTACCTTCCAAAGGCTCGTGCTTTTCCCCTGTTATCTGTCTTTTAAATTTCTGCATTTAAAGATCTCACATTAGTGCTGTTTGGGGATTTAGCATATTAGTTACTGAAAAAAAACCAAAAGAACATTAAAGTGAAATCTTTAAATGCAGAAATTTAAAATATGCTGAAATACCCTCAACTCACCATGTTAAAGTTTGTTTCAGGAGGGGGTAGAGAGAGAACTCAGCAGTTAAGAGCACTTGCTTTTGCAGAGGACCAGGGCTGGTTTTTCAGTACTAACATGGCAGCTCATAAACCCTCTGCGACTTCAGTTCTAGGAGATCTGATACCCTCTTCTGGCCTCTGTGGACACTGCACCCACACAGTGCATTTACACACATGCAAGCCAACACTCAAACACATAGAACGAGAATAAAATGTCTAAATTAATCTTTAAACATAATTATTTTTAAGCCGATGCCATCCTGTAGTTCCTGGAACCATTTATCATTTAGATACACGCAGGAAGCTTAAGTTCTTCTTGACCTTGGAGTCAAACGAAAGTAAAGAACAATATAAAATTCCTTAGGCAGGAGAGAAAGGTCCACCTGTTTCTAGAATGAAATTTAGAGACACTCAATGTTACCAAGTATGGCAGGCATGGGTATTTAATAATGCTGTGTATTGGGATTTTGGAAAACACTCGGCTAGAAGGTATAGGCAAACCCAGGGCCATGCTTCTGGGCTGCCTCAGGGTCCCCCAGTATTCTTTTGGGGGGGCCACTTAATTAAGACCTGGATTAAAATGGCATCTCAATCGCAAGAGGTCTGAATAGAGGCAAATTTATAATACCAAATCAAAACAATCATACCTTTGGATAATAGTATTTGATAAAAGTATTCATAAAATGCTGACCACATTAGTAAACACACGTGGAGGGCTCCCCTAGGAGGACTCTCTGGATTTTGGATTGCATACCTTATTCTTAAACATCTCAGGGTGGTATCTTAGCTCTCCCTACAGCTCACTACCTAAGATAAAAGTTGTAGACAGACATTTCTCTCTTTCCACCCTGGACTTTCCATTTCTTCAGAATGAGTCTGCTTCTGTGAATTCCCTGGCCCAATCTGTGGCACTGAACGGATGAAGACTCATTTGAGTACAAGGATCTGAACTCAAAAAGTAGAGAACATGGTCTAAATCCGGGCACAGTTTGAAGAGACATTGCGTCAGGCTCCCAGCATGGAACAGGTGGCAGAATTATAATATGACATGAGGTTAAAAAAGGGACAGTTCCAAGCACCCATGCATGCTGTGGGGAGCATACTGTTACTTGTCTCTTAGCCTGGGCAGTGAGCTGTGGTCAGCATCCAAAGGCCACCATCCCGGGCAGGACCTCAGAAAGGGCCCATGGCTCTCCCTTGAGGGCACAACTGGCCCGAGATGTGAAGAAGGAGCCGGATGGCCAGTTCCACAGCCTTCCTTGCTTTCCCCTTCTTCTCTCTGTCATGGCTGAACTGCACTAGAGGCCAAAGGCAAAGAAGTCCTCAGAGCTAGTTCCCACAGATGGAGGGGGAAGGGAGGGTGGGAAGGGGAGCTCACATTCTAAAGGAGTGAAAAGCCGATGCCAGGCCTAGTGACATTCTTGTCAAACTCACTTTGTAATAACAAGCTGCCTCCTCCAAAGAGGCAATGTCCTTTGTTCTCTTTATTCATTTATTGTTTTCAAGACAGGGTCTCTTTGTGTAGCCCTGGCTGGTTGGTCTGGAACTTGCTATAAGAGCTGACTGGCCTTGAACTCACAGAGATCTACCTGCCTCTGCCTCCCAAGTGCCGGGATTAAGGACATGCGCCACCACCACCCGGCTAATATGTAATATTTTTCTTTTCCTTTTTAAAGATTTATTTATTTATTATGTATACAGTGTTCTGTCTGCATGTATGCCACCAGACCAGAAGAGGGCACCAGATCTCATTATAGATGGCTGTGAACCACCATGTGATTGCTGGGAATTGAACTCAGGACGTTTGGAAGAGCAGGCAATGCTCTCAACCTCTGAGCCATTTCTCCGGCCTATTTTTCAAAGGACTTTCAGATAGGAAAATTTGTATACAACATTAATTTCTTGAGATTGGCAAGGACAAAGACCCATTTAACAGGTAGGAAAAGCAAGTCTTGCAAATTTGCACTGGATCCTGGTCCCATATTTCAGATTTCTATAAAGAAGAAACAAATCATCTGTGGTGAAATTTTAAAGGAAAGAATGATTAAAATATATGAAACATAAGAAAAAGTCCCCTTTCTGGGTGCTGTTGGGTGGCTTATGTGACATTGACATTTCTCTTTAACAGCTGGTGTTTTCCTAGTGCTTGCTGTTGGTGCAACATAATGTAATGTTTCATGTTACATAGCTGCCTGGTCCACTGAGGCTCCTCTTGCCCGAGGCAGCATCCGGGGGTCCCTTGTTCCCAGGGATAACACTGACAGACTTGAGGGTTACTTATTGGGTATTTTGCAAGATTGAGATTGTCTGATGTGGTTCTCAGGATTAGATGGAGGATCACAGTTACAAAGTACTATTTCCAGTACATCTTACTGACGTATTGTGCTGCTGACATGATGTCACCTGGTGGATGGAGTGTTTGTTGGTTTCTCTGATGGGGAGTTAATTGCCTCCTTCTTGGATGCTATATTTTTGGGAGGAAGTCACCATGTGCAGTTCATGAAGTAGAGACTAGAGGGTGAAGTATCTTCATGAATTATTTGGGACACCTTTACATGGGAGATTAGATTTCTCTTTAGTTTCTGTATTCTATAGTGCTGGCACTATTTTCTGTTCATATACCAGTGTCTAAATGTTCCTCGTCCTCAGCAACATTGTTGGCTTTGAAAATGTAACCATTATGATGGTGTGGAGTGGTGTCTCATTATGGTTTAACTTTTGTTCATGATGACTAATAATGTTGAATACCTTTTCATGTGCTTCTTGGCTATTCTGCATTCTCATCCCTCCGTGTGTGTGTGTGTGTGTGTGTGTGTGTGTGTGTGTGTGTGTGTGTGTAAAATTTTTGCCTAGGTCTATTGTTTAATTGGGTTGTCGCTTCATTCCTAAGGTAGGTAGTTATTTCTATGCTCCACATGCAGAAGTATCATAAAAATATTTACAGCGGGGCTGGACAGATAACTCCAGTAGTAAAGGGCTCGCACTGCAAGCATGAGACCCAAGTTCAAGACACAGAACCCATGTTAAAAAAACAAAAAACAAAACTAGGCATGGTGTCGTACTGTAATTCTGGTGATGGGGAGTTAGAGACAGGTGGATCCCTGGGACTCACTGACCAGTCAAACTAGACAAACCAGTGAGCTCAAGCCAGAAGCCCTGTTTAAAAAAAAACAAGGTTGGTAGTACCTGAAAAAAGACACCCGAGATTGTCCTGTGACTTCCACATGCAACATATAATATATACATACATAATATATACATACACACATGCATGTATCTGTGTACACACACAAACATAAAGAAATGTATAAGTAATATTTTATGTTCTTGAGAGTATTTTCTCCTAGTCTCTGACACACTTGTTGATTTTATTGTGTCTTTTGATGAACTTAAGATTCTGTTGAGTTTTGGGGTCCAGTGTTGGGAGGGATGGGGCTTCATACATTTTCCATGCAATGGTGTTAATGTCTAGTAATAAAGATTAGTGATGACACTGATGGTGATACAGGCCATAACTACATTTTCTTATCAAGGTAGCTTATCTTGAAATAAAAGAAAATTTCCCGAGCCCCGGTTGAAGTCTTCTCTGTAATCACACTAGTTGTGTGGCTGGGTCCGAAGACTGCAGGCTCATGACAGCTCTTCACATCGCCTATGTGGCGGCTGTGTGGGAAGATTGCACTCTGCCCTTGGCCAGTTCCGCATCCTCCTTTCCCCACGAGCGTTGGCATACAGTGCAAAGGGCATGTGCTGTAAGTTGCTCACATCAGCGAGGATGCCAGCTTGTGACAGTCACGAGAGCAGCTCCCGCAGGGGTTCCCAAAGATTTGACAATGGCTTTTGTGCAAAGTAACAGCGAAAGGAAAGAAGCCAAGTTCTATCATCGTAGAGGAAGACGGAAGCCCGCCTCCCCCAGGGAAAGTGGCACCATGCGGCATTAACTGTTAACACAGAATTGGTCTGAGGAGAGCCTGCTGGCCTGACTTGAAATAAGGAACATGTTTTTGGTATATTGAAGTTTATATGTAAACTCATTTGCCAGACGTCTCTGACATTATCAGCTATCTAAATGGATGACTGGCTTAAATACCGATGATTATTGACTCTGATGTTTTATATTTGCCTTTGCTTTTGATAAGGTCTCAGTTTTGTAGTAATCAGTTCTCGAGTTGAAAGACATGTTTAATCTCTAATTGGTACCAAGCAAATACTGACTTCTTAGTCAATCCTTAATTATTTGAAGTGATAGTATTTTTAACTTTGGAAAAAGGTTCATGGAAGATTATTGGACATTCTTTAGAATCTAAAGCTGTTTTTGGATTGAAGCAAGAGCCTCTCCCCATTTTAAAATTCAGACACTGTGATTTCTGGGTGTTAATGACTCAACTTCTCACTATTCCTGGGGTCCCCATAGACTCAGGGGCTCCACATCTGCCTCCTGCAGTTACTGGAAAAACTCAGGCAAAATCTGAATGGCCTAAGGAGGAAATATCTGGAGCCTAGTGTAAGATCCAGATAAAAGATCAAGGAGGAAAAACATTTGCAAAGAGGACGAAAATAGGAACCTGAGATTATTGTGAAGACTGAAAAGCACACAGCACTTAGGAATATGAAAAAAAATTAAAGCATGACATCATTTTGTTTCTTAATGTTTTGAGTTTTTCCTTAAAGCTTCCTTCTGAAAGATAATGTCTAGTGTAAACGCATGTATTTAATTTGTGTCTGCACATGAGGCCATCTGCATGGCTAGCCGTGTTCTTTCCTAAGCGCCTGTTCTGTCTCATTGCAGGTGAACCTTTTCGTGCTGCTCTCTGTGGTCTGCATCCTCTTAAATCTCGCAGGATTCATCCTAGGCTGTCAAGGAGCCCAGTTTGTGTCCAGCGTGCCCAGGTGTGACCTGGTAAGCATCCTGCAGCATCAGCACACATGGGGCGGGGCCCAGACTGTTGGCCTCACTGTTGGGCAAGGTGCACAAACTGGGAAAAATAAGCTAGGAGCAGCCTGCTGCTAGGTGTCTGCCTCGGTTGTTGGTTATTTGACCAAAGTAGCGAGTGGTCAGCACAGCGCCAGACCAGAGCAGTGAGATGCAGATGCTAGGTAGGGGACGGATGGATCAGGTCTCCTCAATTGATGTGCCCACCTTATCTAGAGAGCGGAAAATGGGTATCACCAGAACCCAGGTCAAAGGTCCTTTATCTGAAAGCTTTGGAGTCCAGCATGTGCCAGCCTTTGAGATTTTCTGATTTTGGAAGAGAACGGTGACGCATAGACCGTCTATTACGGAGCATGTAAGTGGCATCTGGGGCAGGAGGCTATGATTTTCAGAGATTTCTGCATCTCACACTTGTGGACAAGCAGCTATAAATTTACAGAATTTCTGACTAAAACGGGTTTTTATAGAGTCAACATTGTGACGCATGCCTTCAATCCCAGCATTCAGGAGGCAGAGGCAGGCAGATCTCTGTGAGTTCAAGACCAGCCTAGTCTGCATAGTTAGTTACAGGATACTCAGGTCTGTGTAGAGAGGCCTTGTCTCAAACAAAAACCAAACAACTCAAGCAAATAGTTTTTATAAATGTGGCAAAATGCTAATAAAACAACCCATTTTAACCATGGTCTATGTACAGTTCAATAGTGTCACATATAGTCACACTGCTGTGCAGATAGTCTCCAGAGCTCTTCATGTCTCTCCATCGTCTCTTCCCCAGCTGCCAATAGTCCATAGTTTCATCAGCTCGAACACTCTAAAGATGTTTGTATAAATAGAATCCCACAGCTTTTATCTTTTTGTGGGTAATATCCTCAAGGGATAGCCACAGTATAGTGTGTGTCAGAATTCTCTTCCTTTTGAATAATACTCCATTGTCCTTACCTATGATGCACATTGTCCATCATCAGTGGATGGAATGCCTCCTTCTGTCCATTGTGTAGAAAGCCGATGTGACCAGGGGCGCACAAATGTCTCTTCCAAGCCCTGCTGTCAGTTCCCTTGGGTATGTTACTCCGAAGTAGAATTTCTGGGCACCTAAACCACAAAAGTGGGGGGCTTCTAGCTTCTAATAATCAGTGTCTCACTTAGTACAGCAGCAGGGGTAGACTCCTAACGGGTTATAATAAATCTTACTATTTATTTATTTATTCTACCCCATTACAATCTACCTTATAGACATGATGAGGATACAAGCCAAGAAGGCTGACTTATTATGAGAAAAACTGTGGTCAAACCCTTGCAGTGAAACCCACAACCTTTCCGATCAGGAAAGCTCCCCAGGTACTCACAAAACCTGTTATTCTTTCTCATACTCTTTGCAGATTTTTAAACAAACACTAAAGCTTTTGGTTCAAGTGACAGTGATGAGCAGTAGCTGACCGGTTGGTATGATGTGGATGTTGTCAGGTGAAATAGAAAATACATGTTCAATCCAATACGAAAAGCACAGTGGTGGTCGTTCTAGAAAGGAAGCTGACGCATAGTCCCTTCAGGTCTGAGGCTGATTAGTAGGAAAGGGACTTGTACTTGTTAGCATTTCTATTGGTGTGATAAAACACTCTGACCACGGGGTAATAACTTTGAGGTTGAAGGGTGAAATTTAGCATCTGGAATTGGGGAACGTTATACAGGTATTTTTGAGATGACTTGAAGCCTTTTAAGAGAAATCAGAGCAGATCTTTAGCCATACTGAGCAGAGCTGGGATCAGAAATGAAGGTGTAGGTGTTCGGTTGGCCAGGGTGGTGCAGGAGCAGGAACACAAAATGCACTGTTGTACTGTCATTTGCACAGAGCCTCAGGGACTTCCTTGTGGCAATAGGAACAGTAGTTGTCATTCATGACCATGTAATGATTAAACTTTTAAGTTTCAAGGGATTAGCTTGCACTCCACTGGATAATCCTGCCATCTATCTGGGTTCACCCTGAAGCTTGCAGACAGCAGAAGTGCCCGTGTCCTTGATTGACTGGTGGGAGACCGCAGCCTTGCTAACTCCCCCTCCCCAGCCTGTGACTCCCTTCACTAAACAGCAAGAATGGGCTGGTGGGGAAGGGACCCTCTGTAAAGTGACTCCTAGCACTGTCAGAGGGAACTATGGAACGTGGGTCTTTGCCTGAGGCCTGGAGGCTTGCACCAAGGACCAGAAATAGAAACCGCCCTGAGTCATGTGGAAATCAGTTCGGTACCCATGAGGGGGAAGCAGAATAAGTTAGTTGTCATCTGCAGGAGGATTGACTTGTCACCACCCAGTGCTGTGGTTGGCGCTGGCTCAGGCATCACAACTTTATGTGAGGCAGGAGGAGGACAAAGGGATGCCGAGAGGTGGGAGGGCTGCCCCGTCTGTGGAGCCTAGCTTAGAAAGAGAGCCTGTTGGAGTGGCCGTGGTCCTTGTCACTTAGAGGGTGAGAAACTAATGTTGATGTCAACAGTGGGACTTCTCCACAACACTGAGACAATGGTGGGGAAATTCTAATACAGACAGCCCTGTGTCTCTGTGTGTGGGGGTCTCAGGTGTGGGGATGTTGCTGAAGTTGTGGTGTCAGTAGGCAAAACATGAAGCACCAAGTTATGGGAATGCACTGTAGAGATAATCAGAGAGCCCATCAAGTGACTGATTGTCATTCTTTTTATCAGAGACAGAATGTATATAATTCCTGATATAATAATGCATCCTTTTAAACATTGTTTTTATGAGGAAGCATAAAAAATGTTAGAATCCATGGAGGTCTAGACGGGGTCATACTAATCTATAGGAGCAAAAAGAATGGTGGTTGTCCCTGGAGAGGAAGCAGCCAGAGGCTGATGAAGCAGGGCCATGAAGGATGCTCTTAGATGTGATGGTTACAGCTGGTGTTGAGAAGACCCTGGGTTGCATGAGTATACTGCTGAAACTTCTCAAATGATATACTTACTATTTGTGTATATGTAATTTTTTAATTTAATTTTTTTGGTTTCGTTTGTTTGTTTTTTCGAGACAGTGTTTATCTTTGTAGCCCTGGCTGTCCTGGAACTCACTCTGTAGACCAGACTGTCTTTGCGGAGATCTACCTGCCTTTGAGACCAAATTCTGGGATTAAATTCATGCACACCCCTCCAGTTTAGTTTATATATAATATACAATTTTTACCTCAGAAGAAAAAATCAACTATAATAGCTGATTCCCCCAAATGGTGCATATTCCAACAGTGGGAATTTTTGCCTTTAGTTTCCTACTCAATTTCAATATGAAGAACCAAATTTTTTTTCTTATTTTTGCCAAACTATGAAACTCTGTACTGCAACTACAGATGAAGAACTTCAGTTCAGTTAGAAAAATAGCCTCTCTCACTTTAACAGTTCAGACTCACTGTACAGTCCTTGAGGATTCCAGAGGAGTTTGCAATTAGTGAATTGAGAGCTGCCAAATTACCAATTAGTAAATGAGCTATAACCTTCCCTTCCAGGAAGAAGGTAAGCAACACCAACTTCACCTGATCAGACTGTAGATCAAGAAAGAAAGATTGCCTCTGTCCTCTAGTTTTGGGTTTTATTTTCACAAGCCAGGAGTTATGTATTTTCTCAGCTTGCTTAAGAATAACTTGGAAGTGGCCAAAGTTTGCAGAGTACCTTATTAAGAGTGTTCAAGGTTACTCACCGATTTTCACTTCACTGAAAACCTATGCCTGCATTGAGAATGAGCAGGGGGAGGTCGTTCTACATGGTCCAGGACTATGGTTCACAGAATCACCCTATGCTTCTTACCCTTGAGGTAGATTGGGACTCTCTTGCCTTCTTGAAATAAAAGTCAATTATGTGATTCACTTAAGTTATGAGCTAAAGTGACAGGCAGCACTAACCCGACTACTCTGATTAGTAAAATTATAGGCTACTCAATTGAGTTTGCATTTCGGATGAACTGCTAGTGACTTTTTTTGTTACTATCAGTACACATTCTTTTATTTTAGACAAGTGTTTGAACTCACATTGGACGCCCTACATTTTACCTGACATTCCTGCTTTAAGTGTCATTTACTCTGTGCTCCCTGTCCCTTAGATATGTCACTTGTGCCACAGCGCTGAGATGGTGGATGTTTCACAACTCTGAGTCCCCAAAGGAATGTGACACACAGAGCCCCATGTTGGCCTGCCTTGTAGCATATATAAGGAATGAACTTTGGGGCTGGAGAGATGGATCAGCCATTAAGAGCATGTCTTCCCCTTCTGGAAGACCCAAATTCATCTCCTAGCACCCACTTTGGGTGGCTTACATCTTCTTGTCACTTCAACTCCTAGGGATCCAGTGGCCTTTTTGTTTGTTTGTTTGACATTGCACGTGCACGCACACATACACATTCAATTCAAAATAAAATAAATCTTGACTGATACCATACACATCACATCCTGTATGACATGTGCCATATGGTGTAGCAAGAGGGTCCTCTCCCCCTGCCACCCATAATAGAATTATTGTTCTGCATCTTTCCTTCAGGTGGACTTAGGAGAAGGCAAGATCTGCTTCTGTTGTGAAGAATTTCAACCAGCCAAATGCACAGACAAGGAAAATGCCTTGAAACTCTTTCCAGTTCAGCCTTGCAATGCTGTCCACCTTCTGCTTAAGGTATGCCGGGCACCACCAAGACATGCACCCGGGAGGGGCCTGGGGTGAGGCATGGGGAGCAGGGCAAGAAGGCTCTTTGAGATATTTCCTTTCAGCAATGGCTTTCTAATAGTCACACTGCTAGAAGCAAGTTTGAGCAGCCCCTCACTAACGACACACACACAGTCAGAATGGAGCAAAGAGAAGGCCACAGATTGCATCTTAAGTATGGAGAGATTTCAGTGCGTTAGAGAATATAAACTTGTAAAAAAAATTGTAAAGGAGTCCAAGTGTCCATAGGTGGTGTGTGTTTATATGCACATCCAAGGCGTAGCTTTCGGGAAAACCTAGTTGCACACCCACTTGGCATTGTTGTTCCTTTGTAAGGAGTTGCATGAACTTGTTGAATGCTGCTGTTTCAGGACACCTAGACCAAAACCAGCCAGAAAATACAGGAGACACTTGAGATCTTTGTCTCTTTAATAACTAAAAGAAATTTAGGCAAACACACAAAAGACTTGGGTAAAAAAGAAATGCAAAATCAGTTTTTAGGATGGAGCCAGGTAACTGTAGCCTGGTTGCAGTGGGGGGCAGAATCATCCGGTGACCACTTAACTGTGGGTTAGTCAGCCACCACTCTCTTTAGAGCTTTAGTTTTGGCGAGGAGGAGGAAGAGGAGGAGGAGGGAGAAGCACAGAGAGAGAGCTCTTCAGAGCTGCCAGCGCTGTACAGTACAGGGACTTACAAAATGACCCGCTTGCTTTGGCTTCTGCATATTTGGCAGCTGAGTCATCTGGAACGGTCTAAGCCTGGCATAGCTGGGGAAAGCCCCTGAAGGAGCCGGGGCTGTAGCCACAGCAGCTTTCAGTGTTGCCTTTGCTGCTATTTTGAGGAAAGAAGTCCTGTTTACTCGCTGGCTGCCCCTGGTTCCCGCTATGTGTAGCTGGGTGCCCGAGAGGGGCATCACTGCCTGTGGCTCCCAAAGTAGAAGCAGTGGCTTCACATTAAGTGGCTTGCCGGGAAGTGCTGGGGTGGGGTGGGCGGGGCACCGGTCACAGAAGATTCTCACTGTTCTTGCTGGTCCCTCTGAGTCCCTGGGAGATTGGCGCCAGCACCCCTGAGGAGACTGAACTCCATCACACCCGAGCCCCTTCCATAAAATGGCATAGGTTTGCACATAACCTGCACACACGCGTCTGTATGCTTGAGCCGTTGTTAGAGGCAGGACCTACTGCGAAGTATTTTACAAATAGTTGTTATATCATTTAAGAAAAAAAATGACACAAAATGGATCTGCACATGTTCAGCACAGCCTTTTTCTTTTTTTAGTGTTTTCCATTTGGGGTTCATTGAATTTGTGAACGTGAAGGTCTGACTGCCCTGTATGTAACACTAGGCCTTTGTGAGACAGGGAACTTCCGGTTTGTGTGTGTGTGTGTGTGTGTGTGTGCGCGTGTGTGTTAGATTACTTATTTTTTTGAATTGAAGTCTCAGATTCTGATCTTGATTTTCCTGCCTCAAGCCTTCAGGGTGCTGGGATTACAGGTGTATCTCACTGTATCCAGTCTAGGTTGGCTTTGTTTTTGTTTGTTTGTATAGGCAGTCTTACTGTATTTGTATTACCCAGTCTGGGTTTGAACTCAAGATCCTCCTCCCTTAGTCTTCAAAGTAGCTGGAACTACAAAGGCCCCCCCACCCCCCGGGTTTCTCTGTAGCTTTGGAGCCTGTCCTGGAGCTAGCTCTTATAGACCAGGCTGGCCTCGAACTCACTGAGATCTGCCTTTCTCAGCCTCCCGAGTGCTGGGATTAAAGGTGTCTGCTACTACTGTCCAGCGACAAAGGTTTTAAAATGAAGCAATAACCTCCATTCTGGCAGAGGGTTACACTAGCCAACATTTACATCAGCACTTCCACAAGCCAGATGCTGCCTAACTTCCTGGTATCTATTGTCTGCTTGGAAGCTTGCCAGCTTGGGCAGCACTATTATTGGTATGATTTTACACTACTCTCTGATCAGTGGTCTTGTTGTTTCCAGAAAGTTCTGTTTGCCCTGTGTGCCTTGAACGCCCTGACCACCACAGTGTGTTTGGTGGCTGCGGCACTGCGCTACCTCCAGATCTTCACCAGCAGGAGGCCGTGTATTGTAAGTGTGTGGAAGCCCTGTGTGGTGCCTTGGCCCCGCTGTCCATCCCTACTGTGTGTGGAAGCGCTGTTCAGTGTCTCGGCCCCGCTGTCCACCCCTAATACATGTGGAAGTGCTGTGTGGTGTCTCGGCCCCGCTGTCCATCCCTGCTGTGTGTAGAAGCGCTGTGTGGTGTCTTGGCCCAGCTGTCCATCCCTGCTGTGTGATCCATTGCTTTTCTCCTGACATGCTCTTTGATTAGGACGAATCCCAGATGTCTGCAGAAGAAGTGGAAGAGCACGGACGGATCCCAGACCCAGATGACTTCGTGCCACCAGTGCCTCCCCCATCTTACTTTGCCACATTTTACTCCTGCACACCGCGGCTGAACCGCAGGTACCATTCCTAAGCCCGCTAGGGTCTCCCTGGTACGGTCCGCATTCAGACTTGTGTGGTCTCCAGAATGCTCAGCCTGAGCTCCACTTTTTCTCCAAAATCCAGACAGATTGTCCTGGCGGGTTGTTCTCTTCCCTTTTGTTTCTCTCTGATAAGCCAGAGGGCTCCAAAGATAAGTCCAACCTTGACCCAGAGATATACTTTTTCAATTTCCATTAGCTTCCTAGGGAAAATGGACACCCAGGGAGATAACAGCTGTAATTTGACATGATTGAGAATTTCTGTTGCCCTGGAAATGTGCCCAGTTAGGTAAAATCGATGTTTCATTATAACACCATCAGCAGGTCCCAACAGTCATGAAATTCTTTGCAGGCACTAAGAAAAAAAAATATTAATCGCATCTCCCTGGCTTAGAAAAAAAATGCATACCATTTCCAAATTCCAGCTTAAACTTTGACTGCTTTTTAAAATCTATTTCTAGAATGGAATATGCATTTGTCTGGTTGTTAGTGATTTTTAGAGTTGGACCTTTAGAGAATAATCTCATTTATTCATTCCTCAAACACTATCAATCCTCTACTGCTTGCTTAGTGCTGTGCCGGATTATAGAATGAGTCAGGCCCATTTCCTTTGCTTCCAGGACAGGAGCTCAGTCTAGATCACTAATGTGACTGATGGGACCACAGCACTTAGTGCCTTAGAGGTTTCCCAAACCCAGAATAGCCAACTGGGTTACCAAGTCAGCACTGGCATCCCTAGAGAAGTGACCTTATGCTGAGTTTAAAGGTTAAACCCTAAAGGAAAAGAGTCTACAGGAAAAATTAACATCTTTAGCTTGTTGTTTGGGGATCAGGCATGTGTATTTTTGAGTATCTGTAGCACAATTGGTGTTGAGGACAGCTGCGGATGCATTTGAAAGAGGTCCCTTCTAGGCATTGCTAATGTTCTTTGAGTCTCACCTTGCCCTTTCTGGAACACCTGCCCAGGCAGGGACAGAGATGATCATGAAGCCGGGGGAGGAGCTATCAGCTGGGTGGACAGATGTCCGATGTTGGGTCTAGAAGAGCAAGTCTTTGTTTGCAGAGTGGCCTGCTGGCATTGCAGAGCATGAGGGGCGAGGCTGGGGTGATTCTGATTCTTTCAGAAAATGAGAGGAGAACTGCAGATGTCAAAGAGGAACAGCAATAAAGCACATGCTCTCTGCGGTCCATCTCTGGTTTTAGAACCTCCCAAGCTGATTCTTCTAGGGCTGAGTTACAAAAGATCCCAGAGAAAATAGCTTTCCAGGAAATAACAATCTTTTGTCTCTACCTTCGTCAGTGCTCTATTGTTGTGAAGAGACACCATGACCATGGCAACTCTTATAAAGGAAAACATTTAATTGGGGCTGGCTTACAGTTTCAGAGGTTCAGTCCATCATCATCATCATTGTGGGAAGTCTGGTGGCAGGCAGATAGACATGGTGCTGGAGAGGTATGAGGGTTCTACATCTGGATCTGTAGTCAGCAGGAAGAGAGAAAGCAACCTCAATGACACTTCTTCCAACAAGACTACACCTACTCCAAAAAGACCACACCTACTCCAAAAAGACCACAGCTCCTAATCCCTCTCAAGCAGTGCCAGTCCCTGAGGAATAAGCATTTTTGAGCCTATGGAGGCCATTCCTAGTCAAACCACCATGGTCCCCATGAACTCTTATTTGCCCAAGTGATGTAAGGTAAGAAGCGGCTTCCCTGGAGAGAGACTTTCCTTCAGTACTGACTTTGAGGTGTGGTCCATCAAAATGCAGCATCAGTGGTCATCATAACCATCTTAAGAGTCATTTGTTTGGTGATCACATTGTGTAAAATGCCTTCCCCAACTTTTGGGTTTTCTTCTGGAAGAGAGTCTGTAGTAGTTTAGCATCTAAGGTGAAAGCCTGCTCTCCTGACCTTTTGGTCCCTGGAGATCCTGTGCCTTACCTCTGTAGATACAATGGTAGTCACTGGGTTGAGAATGCCAAAAACTGTCATAACAGACAGGACAAACAGTGTTGGGGGTAGTCACGCTACAGGCAAGGGGTGCAGCAGTCCTCTGTCTTTGCTGAAGGGGCAAAGGTTTATAAGTGCTAGAACTATGATGCTAGGAGTCGTGCTCATTAAAGACTGCAGACTGGCCCGCCCTCTAGGGAGAAAGTAGGCCTCCCTGATTCAAACAGCTAGGCTTCCTCCACTAAATCTAGGAAGGGTCTAGTTTCCTGGAGCCACTCAGCAGTTGGAGTCTTAAACGCATGAGCTGGATGGGAGAGTTGGGATGAAATCCATGCCAAGTCCTTGTCCTGGGAGAATGCCTACTCATAACAGTACCCTCCAGCCAGCCCAGGAGGAGTCTTTCATGGGACTCCTTTGTGAAAATGATGCTTGATACTTTAAACATCCACCCCAGGAACCTCCCACGTTAGGTGCAAATAGAAAATCTTAACTTTTCCCTTCCAGGGCAGCATAAATGGGCACAAGGAATAAAATGAATTTTAAATCCAGTTGCTGTCTCTCCTCCTCAATATCAGTCTCTCAAGTGCACCTGGCCTTGAGTCTTTCTTTTCACCAACTTCCATAAGGTTCCCCTTTCTTTTTTTCATATTCCAAGAACAGACATTGTTATGGGTGGATTGTTTGTTTACATTCTCTAGTACAGCCTGAGTACTTGGTTTTTGCTTTTTTTTTTAAAACCTTTTTATACTTTTTAATTACTTCAAAAATTCAGTTCCCTGTTTTCTAGTGTCTTTTCTTCTTTTGATTATTTGCTGTAACTATTGGCAGGGAATCTAATGAGTTTTGTTTTTGTTTTTTTATTTTGTTTTGTTTTGTCAAGTGTCCCTCAACTATAGGAAAAGCAACAGACAACTGTGTGTATGTTGGGCAGCAGGGGGCGGGGGTCTCTGCAAACACCACGGCAAGGAGAGTGTTGATCCACATGGGACAAGAAGGAAGTCTGTTCGGCATGACTCAGTAGCCAGTGTTGGTTCCAATTTCTAGAGTCTGACCCTGGGCTGTTTATTTTAGGCATATTGAAGTTAGTACAATCTGGAAACCGTTTCCTGGTGTAACACAATCCTGTGTGCACAGTAGAGATTAAGGTATAATTACATTGAAACTCTTTCAAAGTACAGTCAGCTCTTCCCTAAATGGGTTCTTTTTTTAAAGTTTTATTTATGTATGTAAGTGCTCTGTCTGCACGTATGTCTGCATGCTAGAAGCGGGCATTGGATCTCTTTATAGATGATTGTGAGACTCCATGTGATTGCTGGAGATTGAATTGAGGATCTCTTGAAGAGCAGCTAGTTCTCTTAGCCAGAGCCATCTATCCAGCCCCTAGATGGGTTCTATAGATAGAGCAAATGATCTGGTGTGGTCTCTCATATAGATAGTGTAGAGGTCACCCAGGCTATTGTGGTGGTTTGACTAGGAATGGCTCCCATAGACTCATGTGTTTGAATGCTTGGCTCATAGGGAATGGCACTATTAGGAGGTGTGGCCTTGTTGGAATAAGTGTGTCACTGAAAGGTGAGCTCTGAGGCCTTATATGCTTTAACTATGCCCAGCGGTTTCCTTCTGCTGCCTGCGGATCAAGACGCAGAACTCTCAGCTCCTTCTCTAGCACTGAGTCTGCCTACATGCCGCCATGCTTCTGCCATGATGATAATAGACTGAACCTCTGAAACTGTAAGCCAGCCCCAGTTAAAGAGTTGTCGTGGTGTCTCTTCACAGCAATAAAACCCTTACTAAGGAAGCTATTAGCCATCTCCAGTGGTGTTTGTAAGAGTCTGGGGGAGCCAGATGTGGCCGTGGTCATACAGATAGCACAGAGGTCACCAAGGCTTCTAACCACCTCCATTCACTGGTCATACATCTCTTCCTTTAAAGAGACAACCCTGCATGTTTAACATTTCTGGGTTTCCTAGTGCTTGTCTGTGAGCGCAGGGACCGTGTGCCCTCTACAAACATCAAAGAGACTACTCCTTAAGAAGTAATTAAAGGGAAAAGCACCTAACTTAGCTGGGAGGAAGGCACTGGGAAAGGAACACTGAGTAATTCTATAAAGTGGAGGCATCATACATTTGCCTTGCTAAGTGTAGCAGATGCTGCCTCCTAAGGAACCCCACTCATCCCCACTTAGAGAGTGGAAGTGTTGGAGCAAGAGAAGGGTGATGAAGAACAGAGAGAAATAGCTGATGCCGGCAGGAAGGGTTGGGGGAGGAGGTGGAACGCCAGGAGAGAGTAACAGGAAACCAGCAGCTGGTTCAGGCGTGTTCACATCGCATAGAGTAACTGTCTCAAGTCAGCCTCCATATCCTGGTAATTGTGAGACTCTCAGAGTTTCTCTGCCACAGTTGTCAGTTCGCTGTAGCTTTGTTGTTGGGAGTGGGGTGTCCACATTCCAAAGGAATGCAGACTTTTGTTTTTTGTCAACTCAGCCACATTTGCTAGATCAAGTTAAGAGAGAAAGAAAACGACAGCCTTAATCCACCTCTTTCACTGTCATTCCTATGACTCTGTTCTTAAATTTTACCTAGTCCCTCACACCTGGCACAGCGCATCATTAGCCCGGGAGTGTGGAATACCTTCCTGAGGAAGATGTGGGAGTCACTTTGTGGTTCTTTCTGTTGGCGCCTGTTTTGGCTTTAAGCTTTGGCATTGCTCAACTTTTGTTTGAAATGAATTCCTCTTAAATAATCAGCAGTGAAGTCCTCTCATGAATCAGACATTAAGGAAACCAAGGCAAGCAGCATTTTCTGTAGACTAATGCAGGAGAGAACCAAGATGTCTCTCATCCTTAGCTGCTTTGACTGTTATGACTCAGTGGTCTTCAGCGTATCCACCGCATTGTGCAACCACTACCTCTTTCTCGTTATAAGGAAACACCAAACATAAACAGTCAGCCCCCAGTCCCCTTCCCCCAGAGCCTGGCGGTCACCCATGTTTTCTGTTGCTATGGACTATTGTTTGTGTTTTCACTGGTGTACTTAAAAGAAAAAAAGGCATTTAATTTTATACTCTGTCACTTGCCTAAGGACACCCTACAGACAGCTTGGATGGCTTAATCCTCTTCTGGACTGAGCCACCGTGAGTGGTTTTCCTCCCAGCCCAGGGGCAAAGGCAGAGGGTCCATTTGTAGGGGCTAGTGTGCAGAGCGCACCTCCTGATGCCCAGGTGCTTTTTCTAGGATGGTTGGTCCTGACGTCATCCCACTGCCACATATCTATGGAGCACGGATCAAGGGTGTGGAAGTGTTCTGCCCTCTGGATCCCCCACCTCCGTATGAAGCTGTGGTGAGCCAGATCGACCAGGAGCAGGTATGTCTAGAGGAAACAGGTGCCCTTCCATCATCTGAGGAGTTTATTGGGGGTTCTCTGAGCAGTGACTTGAACATCATAAAAACAATAAATATCTTTCTCTCTTCCTTTGTGATATAGGAGTCTTCATTCCAAATGCCAGAAGGACCAGAAGCTGCTGCGAGCCCACTGGAGCCAGTTTGCACACAAACAACTCAAGGTAGTACATGTCTTCACTGCCCCAAGTCCTAAATCAGTAGATTAGAACATCGAGTCCATGTTCTGACCAGTGTTTTGATGGAGAAAAGGTATTCTTGGAGCAAATGATTCAGCCCACATCCTCTTGTCAGGGCCCGAATCCTGTCAACGCTTAGGGCTTAGAAGTAAGACCTAAAATGTGAACGGGAAGAAGAAAAAATATACTGAAATAAAGATAAACACAAAATCTCTTGTGAATAATCACGCTATCCTTAGGAATCCAGGGACTAGAGTAGAGGTTAATTTATGATTCCTGTGTTTCTTCATCTATGTTTTTGTTCTGTGGAAATGAGCTGGGCTCCTTCGAAGGAACGCGAGTTTCATGTCTTGCCGTGTGTGTTCGCCCTGTCATTTACAGCCAAGGCTTTTACTGCCCAGACAATTGGAATGTTTTAGCCCTGTGGCCCATGCGAGAGTCAGTTTACATCTATGCTTGTAATTTAAGGATACAGCTGTCCCAGCTTTCTGTCTTTGGGGAGGTTTTAGATGGCCTAGAGAACTGCCCACTGGCACCAAGCTGCAGATGACAATTACTAATGGATCGACTTTCTGCCATTTCTGATGCAGGCAGCTTCTCAGCAGTGCTCTTGGAGCGTTTTTCTGTTCCCCTTACCCATGGGAGGGGGCAGACTGGGCCCCTGCCACTGAGCTACAACCCTACCTTAGGAAGGATTATAAAACAGCATTTTCTCCCCCTTAAGCATGCTTGTGGTTCTTATTTATTTACAACAAGGACTTTTCCGGCCAGAACCTCAGCTTTCCAGTTGATGTAGTTGCGTTTCCTGAGCAGGGACCATCAAGATCTAGTGTGATTTTCTGCTTCATTTTACAGCCGCTGGCTCCTTTGCTGGACTGTCGAGAGTGTTCCAACCTGGGTGTGCCTTGGGCCAGGCGGATGGGCATCTGCTAGCTTTGGGTAGCACCCTCCCCACCTATGTAGGTAGCCCCTCCCTGAAGAGCCAGGTGCTGTGAGAAGCTCAGGTGCTACGGGAGGCTGCACCAGGATGCCCCAGTGAGAAAGATTCTGAACACCGCTAGGGAACAAACCAAACTGGTGTGCTCACATGGCTTCTTAACTTTTCCCTTTGGTTTTATAGTTGTCCATGTTTGCTTGTTTTAAGTGCAGCAGGGTGATCTGGAGGTGAAGGTTTTGCCATGGTGCTGGGAATGAAAAACTGACTGGGCCACCAGCCTAAATAAATGTTATTAATTTTATTACTGTTGCCTTGGCAGGTTTGGGCCCGCAGGTGTTTCCTGGCCAACATTTTGAAGGCTGCAGCTGTTGAAATAACGTGTTTCTTTTATTTTTATTTTTAAATCAGGTGGGGTTCTTCCTAACACAGCTGGTGAAGAAAACACACCTGCGCCAACTCCTCTTTCCAACCTGGTGCAACCTCCCAGAAGCCGGCGGGCCCTCCCACCTCTGAGGACAAGGTCGAAGAGCGACCCTTTGCTTCACCAGTCAGAGGAGAGAGGTGATGTCATTCCCCAGGTCTTTGGTAGATAGACTACTGTGTTTATTTGATTGGTGCTAAGTATTGGTCAGAGGGGCCAGGTCCAATCAGGTGGCTCTCGCTAGCTGAGAGCCCTGCAGATTTAAACGGTATCTTGAGGGAGGTTAAGAGGCCACGGGAAAATAAGATGTTCTACGTTTCACATTTGGAAAATACATGTGGTATGTCTTTAAACTTAGAAAAGAATCATTCATTTGTGTGTTCCAGGGGAGGGTGGGGGCACTATGGCACATAGATGGAGGATGGAGAAACAACCTGTGTGGGCGAGCTCCCTTCTACCACGTGGGTTCTGGGGACTCTACTCAGACCACCATGTGGGAGGCAAGTGCCTTTAGCTGAGGAGCCATCTTACCAGCCCCGGAACTTTGTTTTAGGCTGGTAGAGTGTATTCCTGAAGTCATTGGCAATAGCATTTGGTTGTACATGTTGCTGTGCTGGGCATAACTGCAAGATTATTATGTAAAGCAATCCTGATTGCTAGCTGCTGGCAGGCTGCGAGAACCAGTCAAGGGGCGTATGTCTTTACTCTTTGGCTCCATGATCTTGTGTTACTTTTTTTTTTTACTGTGTTTGAGTAGTCTTAATTATTGAGATCTAACCATGTTTTTAAAACTTTGGATATAGTAAAACACATTCACGTATTTTATCTCCCTCCCTCTTTGTTTTGGGGTTTGCTTGAGTATAAATAGATGTTGAATAATTTGAAATTTTCAAAATAATACCGCTGAGCCTTTTTTTTGACTATATGAATACCTTAATGTCTATAAACACCTCTCTTTAGAGAACAGTATATAAAAATAAAGAAAACAAAGGAATAAAGTGAACAGCTTTTGTAAAATTCAGCCAGCAGGGCCTCTTTGGGGAATTAGTCTAGCAGTTAGTCTCTGCTCTTCGGGAACTCTGTGCAGGTATTGGACCTCCTCTAACCTTGTTCTCTTGGGTTCTGTCTGGCCCTTGTGGTCTCTCTGTCCCTCTGACAGTGAGTGTCATTTGTCACAGCTCTGGACTGACCATATGGAAGCCACAGAGGACACTTCTCTTGTCTCTGCAGCAGCTTCCAGGAGGGAAGGAAGCCCCACCTCCTGAGACTCTGCAAACCAGTAGGCTTGGCAGCCTGGCCTCTGGTTCCAAACCCACCTTCATTGTGGATCTCCTACCTGGCAAGTTGAGTCTTCGAGCTGGCTGTGTTCCAGCTTCCAGGAGCACTTCACTGTTGGCACAGCAAATGGAATCCTTCCTCGACCCCCTTTACCTTCTGCAGTCCTGTGGAGGAAGGGACATTATCTACCCCTTTGGTTTATTTTGTTGGGGAAGGCACCTTCAGTGAGAGAGTGTGAACCCCACTCAGTCACCCCACAGCTTTAGCCTGTGTTTCTGGGTGTTTGGAAGACACGTTGTCTATAACATGCACTTGGCAAGCTGGAAGGACAGTTCTACCCCTGGTTCAGAACTCCTGTTACCTTTCTCCAGAGGAAAAGGAAGCCTTCCTTTCCTCCACCTGCCCTTCCTCCCTCTGCTTCCTGCTTCCCTCAGTATCTAAATCCCCACTTATGAGGCCTTTACAGATCCAGGTTGACAGTTGTGTGCGCTGAAGGCTGATGGTGGCTTCTGGACACACGGTGATCAGATCTGAGGATTCGTTTCTTCACCCCATTCATGGTGAAGCAGCTTCCTGCCAGTCTTTATACCTTTATCAATGGAGGCACCTTCGGAAATTAGAACCTACAGTGGATTTTTAGACCTTCTCTTGCCTTCTGGAGTGATGTAACTTTCTGCACCCTCGTTTTATGTAATAGCCATAGGTCTGCCTCCTAGCTGTGGTGTGAGCCTTGGTAATAGAAGTCAGTACAGTGCCCTTGAGGATGTTCAGGACAGAGGTACCGTGGCAGGAAACATTCTGCCCATCCTACAAGTCTCCCATCAGCCCCTCCTCTCTTTGACTATTCTGTATCTTCTATATCCCCGACATTCTTTTTTTGGTCCGCCATGTTTCTTCTGCTTGGCCATCCATCCATTCCTATCTTCTTGCCGTACCCCACGAAACACACTCCACTGTGGCTTGCACCGTGAATTCTGTGCTGTGTCATCCGTCTTCACCTTGGGAATGTTTATGTGCTGTGGTCCAGCATCTCAGGACATAGCCTATTGGAAGTACGCTTCACACAATAGGCTTGTGTAGGTTTCATTGTCCTTCCTTTCTTTCCTTCTTCAAGATGAAGGTGAGACATACGTGCATGACCTCGGATACCTGCTAGATGTCGTGGTCCATACTGGAATTTATGGCTAGTGTTCAGAGGGGGCTTGGCCAATGGTAACTTGTTATTTACCTCTGTTCACAGCTGCTCCAGTGCTCAGCTGCGAAGCTGCAACTCAGACAGAAAGGAGGCTAGAGCTGGCTGCGGTGACTCTGAGGAGAGGTGCACGACCAAGGGCATCACGAGGCAGACCCCGTTCTTTGATAGATTACAGGTCTTACATAGACACCAAACTGCTAGTGGCCAGGTTCCTGGAGCAGTCCTCCTGCAGCATGACTCCGGACATCCATGAACTTGTAGAGAACATAAAATCCGTTCTGAAGTCTGATGAGGAGCACATGGAGGAAGCCATCACAAGTGCCAGTTTCCTAGAACAGGTACTGTTATGATCAATATCAGGCGTGCTTCCAATAACCGGTGTCTACGGTGGCTGAAGTCCGTGATTACAGTCTCTCGGGACCCGGGGGTGGGGTTATGTCACAGGAGAGGAAACTACAGAGCTTTCCTTCTGGGCTTTGTTCCTTTCCCGCAGTGTCTTGGCCAAGGGAACAGAACCCCATTTTCTGGAAGGCAGAACCGTGCCTGGTAGAAAGCAACAGATCTGGGCACTATGGAGTTCACCCCGTTTATGATTTCCTCAGTCGGGGGCAGCCCAGGATGTGGTGTTTTCTCCGCCCTTAAAGATGATGACAGACTCTCAAGATTGGCAAGGTTCTAGCAGCTGTTCAGGTGCCTATGAGTTTCTGGGCCAGACAAGTTATCTGACAGGACTTAGAGGAATGAATACCTTTCGTTCCATAGATTAAAAAGTAAAAGGCTCCTTAACTGAAGCCGCCCTGGGAAAAGACAAAGCTAGGCATGGATGGAATCCATTTGGGCCTTGGGTTTCCTGTCTTTAAAGGGGAGGGTTAGGCGGGGTAGTCTCCAGCCCTGTATCTTCAGGTAAGTGGAATTTCCTCCCAGCAAGAACCGTCTCTTTACCCCTCTGGGAGCTGCTGTTACCGTTTGGCTATTTACTCATTCTTCTGGGTCAGTGGGGTAGATGCTGTGGACACAGTACACCGCAATGCCCAGTGTTACCTGCTCTGTGCCTTTGCCCTCAGAGTGCCCAACAAACGTGCCTTATGCTGAGGTGGGCTGGTTTTCAGTGTAATCACTACTTCACCATTCCAGGTGAATTTAAACACTTTACCTCTTCACTTTCCTTTCTGCTCCTCCTTTCCACTCACTGGCCCCATCCATCCATCCATCCATCCATCCATCCATCCATCCATCCATCCATCCGTTCATTCACTTATATACCAAAATTTAAAGTCAGAGCCTCTCCCAGTTCCCCAGGAGCCCATGGAAAAGAATGATCTGCTCAGAGGAGGAGACTTGGCTTCCATACCCTCCTGCAGCTCGCTCTTCAAGAGTGGTCAGTCAGTGGCTCCGGGTCAGGCTGCCATCTCTGAGATGCTCCCACTGTCATTCCTGCCTCTTCCCCTGCCTGGCCCCAGAACCCACAAACAGGAGCAAGCATTTGACATTGTTTCTCGATGGCAGAAAGTCCACCAGGCGCTCGGTCTGCCCTTCTCTCCAGTCTCTGTCCCTAAAAGTTAGCTCTGGTGTGCAGGAAAAACAGGCACTAGCAAGCTCCTGTTTACCGCATCTTTTGCCCTAGATTAGTTGGAAGTTTGAGTACAGAGGCTATTGTTACAGATTCTGGGTCATCAGCTGAGGGCTTTTGCTTCTGAACCCCACATGGGGTATCAGTGCCACATCCCTCCCCAGTCAAAAGGAGGCAAGGGCAATGAAAGAGTATATTTTATTTCCAACTCTACTCAGCTTTTCACACTTTCTTTAGGTCCATTTTATTCACCCTCAGTTAAAAAAAAATAACACATGTCTTATAATAGTCAAATTTGATAAAGAGTACAGTCAATTGTCTTCTTAATTAGGAGTCAGGAACAGACCTTATAGGTGAACATAATTAACAGAGTGTTAGAAAAGTTTAACGTCACAGCTTTTGAGGGTATTGAATGTTTAATGACCTTGAAAAATCAGACTGAAACAGCGTGGCTTTGGGATGCTTGTCCTGTGAGGTTCGTTGGCAGTGAGACTCCTGATTCTCTCCCAAGGCACTAACAGTGTTGCACACCATAGCGACAAGACAGTTCAATTTTGCACAGATCTGTCAGCTGGCCAGTCCTCCCTCATCGGTCCTAGTTGGATGAGAAATAATCTGTATTTCTGCATTTTGGAGAAGTCATACAGTTATGTGTTTAAAGTTATATGGCACATTAAAGACCGACCCGGCAGCAGAGCCGTTCTCCGGCTTTCACAGACAGTGCCCTGCTTTTTATGCTGTTTATCCGAGGGATCAGATCCATCTGAAGCATCGCTCATCTTAACTGACATTTTATATATATTTTTTATATTTATTTATTATTTATTATGTATACAATAGTCTATCTGTGTGTATGCGGAAGGCCAGAAGAGGGCACCAGACCTTATTACAGATGGTTGTGAGCCACCATGTGGTTGGTGGGAATTAAACTCAGGACCTTTGGAAAAGAAGGCAATGCTCTTAACCACTGAGCCATCTCTCCAGCCCCCTTAACTGACACTTTATAAACTCTTTACCTGATCCAGACCAGTACTTCTGTGTTGGGACCACCTGCTTCTTGTTAAAAAAAATCCCAAGCTTGGAGCTGGAGAGATGGCTCAGTGGGCAGAACTGTTTGCTGTGCATGCCTGGGGACCAGTGTTTGGATCCTCAATATCTACATAAAAACAAGGCATAGTGGCACCAGCCTGTAACTTTGGCAGATCCTGGGGGCTCGTTGGTTACCTAGTCTAACCATCAGGTGATGCTACAGTGAGAGACTCTCTCCAAAAAATAAGGTGGAGATTGGTAGAGGAAGACACTGAATGTCTCTGTCCTACACACTCAGAGTGTACGCCACACATGCATGTACACACACACACACACACACGCACACACACACGCACACACACACACACACACACCAAGCTTCCATGTACACTGTCAGAGTAGGTGGCAGGTGGGACTTGATATTCTGAACAAGCTTCACTACCCACATCCCTCTTTGCCACTAGGAGTCACTGACTTGGAACACAGCATACTGCAGAAATATCAAGAGAACTATGTTGAAAATAAAACCAGAAAGTAGCATTGAGCCATTATAGATGGCTTGTGTACTGCTGAAACAATAAAAAATTAGAATTTCTTCAAAATCTTACCCAAGAGGCAAAGCCTAAAACATTTTTAGAATTCTAAGTAGATTCTATTTTGGAAAACACCCCTTTCTGTTCTGAAGCACCTAAGCATTAAAACCCACAGACAGTCACAGGGGCTGGGTCAGAAGGTCAGTCCAGTGAGGCTAACCTCTTTCCTTCTCTTCTTTTCCCAAAGATAATGGCCCCACCACAGCCCAGCACTTCCCAGGCCCATGTGCTGACCTTGAGGAGACAGCCGGGCCTGCTGCACCTGCGCAGCTGTGGAGATCTGAGCACCTTCTCCCTGGCAGGAAGGCCTAGATCTGAGCGGAGGCCCCAGCAGCAAGCGGAAGCTGAGCGGCCACACAGCCTCATAGGCGTCATTCGAGAGACTGTCCTGTGAACTGAATGACAAGGAAAGCCAGACCAAAGGAAGGATGTCCTTCCTCAGTGTTGTTTACTGTCTGGGAGCTGAGGGTCCCCCTGGGAACCTGAAAACAGGGGTCCTTGGGAGAATACTTATTCCTGCTCTTTGGCTCCTGTTTTTGCTGACAAGGGCACTGAGGTGAACTTGGGTGAAGTAGGTCCCTTCCTGTCTGTGTGCTCCCAGTTGGAAGTGAAGGCAGGGAGCCTCTGTCTGCTGCATCTTGCAGCATCCCCATCGGGGCATGCACGGGGTGAGCCAAAAGCAGGCTCAAGAGTCTTTGCCTGCCTCACCCCTTATGGCTCTTGTTGATGTCAAGTTCATTCCCTTGCTGTAAGGGGAGAGCTGCTGGGCTATTTATAGCTGCCTGCGGCCTCTGGCCACTTGCTTGCTCGGTGAGAGGAGCTGGCAGGAGACACGATGATTAACCTCATGTGACTGCAGTCCTCCTGCCTCCTCTGGGTTACCCTCCAACCCCGTCTTTAGGAAGGATAGGAGACCTGCTAAGCGGTGATTTCTCATGAAGGGCATTAAGGGGGAGGGCTATGGTTGATTCCGTTTATTCAGGCTTGCAAACTAGAACACTTAAGGGAGAAGCAAGAATAAAGTGTTGGCTTTGGAACTCTGGGCTCCGTGTGGAGGATTTGTGTGCACTCAGTTGTACAAGGCCTTAACCCATAGAGCGGTGGTTCTCACCCTTCCTAATGCTGCGACCTCTTAACACAGTTCCTCACATTGTGCTGATCCCTAACCATAACATTATTTCTGTTGCTACTTCATAACTGTAATTTTGCTACTGTTACGAATCATAATGGAAAATATTTGTTTTGGAGCTAGAGGTTTATCAGAGCCATGACCCACAGGTTGAGAACCACTGTCTTAGGGGGTTTGGAGTTTGGGGATGTGGTGTTCAGAGTGCTCTAAGGCCCACCAAACTAGTTTGATTTCCACAGTACCTGAAAGTCACAGATAAGAACACATTAGACAAGCCCTGCGCTGGATTTTACAAATGCTAGGCTGAGTGGTGCCGTGGACCTGCATTCTAGCGCGGCCCTGAACAGAAAATCAATAAAGCAATTACTGATAGGATTAGTGCTAAGAAGTAAGAGGGGAGTTAGGGGAAACATCTTTGAGGAAATGATATTTGAGCTGGTCATGACTTTGAGGACCAGGTATTCCTTTGTTCCAGGCAGAGATAGGAGGCCGAGCAGACTAGTGACCACAGATGTATACCGAAGGTTAGTTGGATGGGAGCCCGGCAAACCGTGTTCTATGCTAACAGTGAGATACCGTGGATGTTTCTACCACAAGAAAGATAAGATTAACCGGATTTTTAAAAGATCACCATGCTACTTGGGAAAGAGTTAGTGTAGATAGGAGAGAAAGCAAGGGGCTGGACTAAGGCTGCCTGGGAGGTGCGCACTGATTCTTTCTGGGCCCCCCTCAGTACTGTGATGAGGTTGTTAACTTCTTATTTGATGCTCGTGACAGCCTGTTGGGTGGGAGCTGCTACTGTCTCGTCTCCATTTTATAGGATAATAATATTGTGTAACTTGCCAAGGTCACACAGAAGCCAAAGGGCAGAGCTGACATTCATACGAAGGTGGTCCAACTCAGCCACCCATCCCTGTCTCCACTTCCCAGGGAGCAGTACTTGTGTGTCCCCTTTCTGTAAGAACATTGTTGAGCTTCCCGCTTGGCTCATGGGACTCCCACCCTCCTCCCCCGGCTCCACATCTGCCCCTCATGCCAGAGTGAGAACTGGATTGAGCCCAGGGGTCACTGAACTGTGGTGGGAAGTGGGCTGTGGAAACATCTAGAAATGAAGAGCCATGACAAGACTGAGTCTGGCTGACTGCCCGAGTGAGCCACCTGAGTGGAGAGTGACAGTGACTTCCAAGAGGGCAATTTCTGTTCTTACTACCTCTGCCCCACCCTGAGTGAGGCACACATCTTCTGGCTTCCCTAGAAGTCCTCATTGTCACGTGGTAGCTTGTCACCTGGGGCTGGTCTGCTGCCCACGGTCGAGATCCTGTCCTTCTTGTGAGTCTCTGCAGCAGGGGTCTCTGGCATCACTGCAGACGGCTTGCTCACAGGACAGACTGTCCACGCGGCTGAGTGTTGCCACTTCCCTGAGCATCCGCCTCAGTGGTCTTCTTTAGGAGCTCTCTGCCTACCAGAGTCGAGGAGAGGAGGTGCTGCCGTGCCCCTGTGTGTGGCCAGACCTTACTCACACACCCTCTGTCCAGCCCCCACTCCACTGTCCTCCCTAGCTGCTCCTCTTTCTGACTCCTTTCCCGAATCCTTTGCTGGTTGCCTCTGACGACCACCACTGAGCTCACAAAAGGCGTTAGAGGCTCAGGGTGTACTGTAGCCAGCTAGATGTCAGGAGCGTGAGCCTTTGAGGTGTGGTACAAAGATTTCCCTGACCATCTGTAGCAGCTTTTTTTTTTTTTTGGCTTGGGGGGGGGAGTACCAACCAGCTCCCAAATCATGACATGGAGACTTCTTATTAGTTATGAATGCTCAACCTTATCGTATGCTTGTCCCACTAGCTCGTATAACTTTAACTTGTTTCTCTTCATCTACATTTTGCCTTGGGGCTTTTTACTTTTCTTCCTTTCTGTATATTTTACTTTCATGGCTTCTCATGGCTGGCTATCTGTTGGCTGCCTGGCTTCTGGCCCTGGGCATATCTGCCTCTTTCTCCCTCTTCCTCTTCTTCTGTTTCTCTCTTGAGCCTATATTTCTCCTCCTACTTATTCCCTCTGCCTGACAGCCCCACCTACCTTTCTCCTGCTTAGCTATTGGATGGTGGGCTTTTTATTAGACCAATCAGGGGCCTTAGGCAGGCAAGGTGAAACAAATGTGACCCATCTTTACATAACTAAACAAATGCAGCCAAACAAATGTAACACACCTTCACATAGTTAAAGTAATCTGCAACATAAACAAATGTAACACATCTTTATATAGTTAAATATTCCACCACAGCCTGTCCTGAACAGGTGGTTGCTAGCTGCAAGCCAGGGGAAAAAGACATGAAGTCTGAGAGCAGCAGGCAGAGGGTTGCTTCAGTTTACCAGAATTGCCTCTGCAGCCAAAATGTCTCTCGGAATTCTAGAACCTGAAGCTGCAGGGGAAGATTCAGTCTCTTCCTTGACCTCTGCCTTCTCTGTAATATTGCAATTATTAATGAGGCTACAATAGTTTATGAATATTTATCTTGGGGTTACTTAGAAGTAATACCATTCATTTCCCTGCTTTGTGTGTGTGTGTGTGTGTGTGTGTAAATAAATACTCTCACATACTGAAGTTTTAACAATGTGATATGTGCTCATGTGTTAACTGAATGTGTATAGGGTAGGCTGTTTTGCATTAAAGGGATCCAGGGGTAGGGACGAAGGATTTCAAATGTGACCTCAGAATGATACCAGAGCTGTGATCCCTGAGCATAGAAACATCAAAGGCGGCATTAGTGAAGTAAATGCCATTCAGGATATCTGGCTGGCTAGAACACTGTACATCACGGTTGGCTCTGCTTCCGTGAGTAAGAACACGGTGCCCACTTTGTGAGATTGGCACAGGATAAACTGGGACAGGGGTTGCTCTTTCAGAATGTTCCGGCAAGCTCTATGTCTTGGTGTCTGAGGCCAGAGAGGAGGACTTTGCCAAGCTTTTGCACTTCACGAAGACGAGCTCAGGCGTGTCCAGCTGGCAGTTCCCCGAAGGCTTGCTTTCCTGCCTGGTGAGGTTTTGGGGAGGAGGCTCCAAATTCCAGCTGCCTGCCTGCTTTCCTTTGCCAGAGGAACCAGACATTTGTGGAAGGCCTAACTGGTGGAATCTGCTTGCTGTCTCTGCTCAGTTGGCAAGTGGGGAAACTGAGGCACAGTATTAATTGTGCAGCAGAGGTGAGAGCCCAGCAGTTCCCACTTTGGGACCAGAGTTTTTGGTTTAGGACATAGCGGCTAATTTTGGGATAAAAGAATAGCTCCTTTCCCCATGTCTGTCATGGACTAAAAACTTTTGTAAATTATGGTAAACTGGCTTAAAAAGATAAAGTAACAGCAATAAAAAGGCATGTATAGTGTAGCCCCTTTCTCATTAAAGAGATTTTTTTTTTTTTTGGTTTTTCGAGACAGGGTTTCTCTGTGGCTTTGGAGCCTGTCCTGGAACTAGCTCTGTAGACCAGGCTGCCCTCGAACTCACAGAGATCCACCTGCCTCTGCCTCCCGAGTGCTGGGATTAAAGGCGTGCGCCACCATCGCCCGGCTAGAGATTTATTTTTTCAAGTATGTTTAGGGTCACTGGAAATTGATTAGAACCAATAGTCTTCACTGTCCTCTGTCCAGCACAGGCATAGCTACCCTTTTAATCACCATCCCCCACCTGTATGGTACATTAATCACAATGGACCCATACTTACCACCCAAGTCCATGTGTGTGGGTACAGAATGATGTCCGGAGGGAGTGTGCAGTATTGTCATGTCAAGGACCCCAGTGCCTCAGACCCATGGAAACAGCAAAGCCTTCCCTGGGTCAGGAGCAGAGCAATGAAAAGCCTTCCCTGATCTAAGTTACGGGTGTTGTGAATGACTGTTAGCTAAAACCAGTGTGTGCAGAAACTGTCAGCTGCAGCATCCTCCTGGACAAACCTGAGCGTGCTCTCCTAAAAGAATGCCTTTCACAATGAACTAGCCTGCCTCCGTATGTGTGTATAATAAACCTTCCTCCTTGTTCAGCTGTGTCTCCATGAGAGAGCACAGCACACCCTATCTCAGCCTTTCTAGGTGTGTGTCTGTGGTTTCTTCATTCTATAAGCCACGCAGGTCAGACAGAGGTGCACATGAGTTTACTTTTTGTCTGTATCTTAAGGGTACAGACAGTTGTGTGCCATGTGTCCACCAGTATAGTACCATACCTAGTGGTTCATCTGTCTGGAAACCCTTTTTATTCTGAGTATTAATTCATTTCTCCTGTAACTCCCAAAAGACATAATCTTTTGCTGTCTCCATAATTTTGGCCTTTCTGGAATGCCATACAATTCCTGTGTTAACATTTCCTGAGGTGACATGAGCAAGCCAGTCTGGTCATCTCAGATAAGGTACCAACAATGGACCAAAGCAAGGATTCTACTCAAATCCAGTATGGTGAGCCAATAAATTAATTTATGAGAACATGGGTGTCCCTAAACACCAATACATAGTCTCACCCCATTATAGACGAGATGATCTCCTTCCTGGAGGCTGCACCCTGGGGTCTCCTTCAGTTAATCCTCCAGTTTAGGTCTGGCCTCAACTTGGCGGTCACCATATTGTTTTTCATATTTAGTTGCAGTGGTTAATGGCTTCTAGCTAAGATAGCCTTCTCTACGCTAGTATGGCGATGGGATGACCATGTTATACTCAAAGAAGCCAGTGTTCAAATGATTGTTTTACTGAAGTTGTAGGGCAAAAGCCCCTGAATCTAACAGTCCCTTCAGGGCAAGCTCAGACTTCCATCCCAACACACCAATTAAAGAAACAGGAAGTGATGAAAAACAGAGGGAGGTGTCCATTGGTGAGGCCAGAAGATAAGAGGTTGGGTGACCCCAAACTGGCCTTGGGGTATTGATGTGAGTTTCGGGTCAAGCCAAGGATGACTGCGGCAGGAGGCAAGAGGTTTGCTTATCTAAGGAGTCTTAGACAGGGTTTGGCCTGTCACCAGCTCAGCTTCTGACCTTCAAGGGATTCCAAAGTTGTCAATAGAGACTGTTGTCAGAGGGCCCAGTCTGGTTCTGCTAAGGAGATCTGTATCCTTGCCCTCATTTTGTGCGTGCTCTGTCCTGCCTACCAGGGTCTATTGTTCCTGGAGGCCAAGGTGCTGCAGGGTTAGGGCCAGGACTTGGCGTTCTAGCTTTAAAGAGGAATGAGGTAAGGTAGGTGTCTCAGCTTTCAGGCACTCAGGCTGAGGAGGCGCCTGTCGGGCAAGCTTACTAGCAGGAATTTGACCCAAAGTAAAGGAGATGGGCACAAAATGCAGGTGGAGACACCAGGCTTTCGTTCTGGTTCAGTTACCCCATGGGCTCAGGTAAGGAGTCTGCGCTTTTTAGTAAAAGTGGCTTCCATAATGCCTGGTAGGGCAACAGTCGTGAGCCTGTAGCCTTTCCAACCAACTCCTTTCAGCAAGAAAGAAACAGACATTTAAGGTTCCTCCTTGTCTTTTTCATAATTTGGTAATTCAATCCTTTTACAGTTATTTGTTTCTCTGGCCATGTCTTCAGCCGTGCAGGACCTTTGTGTCATGTAAATTAGAAGATGCATAGCCTAGGTCTGCAGTGAAGGGAATGTGGATGTTTACTCCAGGAGAGCACACTAGGCTACTCCAGAGCCACAGGAGACCACCCCATAGGCAGGCCAGCCGTAAACGGTGTTGTGTATTTTTTTTTTAATGGGTAAGGGTTGTGATAGATTTGGGGGACACATTGCACAAGGCTCAAAATGTGTGGATCTTTGTGTTAGAGTGACCCTAATCACCACAGAGATTTTATTATTTCAAGTCTGCCACGCCGGGCTGGAGCGATGTCTCAGGGGTTCAGAGTGACTGCTATTTTATTCTAGAAAGCATCTTCAACAAATGGAGCTGGCATAGCTGTTTCTAATCCCCATGTGGGCCGCTCACAACCACCTGTGAGGCCAGCTTCAGGGGATCTTATGCCCTCTTCTGGCTTCAGAGGGTACCTGCACATACTTGGACCACATAACACACACATGTGCGCGCACACACACACAAGAGAAACCATGCGTGTGTGCGAGAGAGAGAGAGAGAGAGAGAGAGAGAGAGAGAGAGAGACACCTAGAGAAAGAGGAGTACACGAAACTAAAAGCCCAGACCATTGCTAACACACTACAATGAAGGTGTGTTGAAGGCCCTGGCGCAAGGACTGGCTTTGGTCAGATTTGCACCCATCTTGCCAATTACTGGTCTTAACCGGTTTGCCCTTTGCCATGCGGCTTTTATTTGCTTTCTCAAGTGTTGCTGCTTCAGCAGGACCAGCAGATTCCCTGGCTCAGCCATGAAAGTGATCTTTCAGATTAACTTTCAAAACTGTTTTCTGAACTTAACCTTGTCTCTGACCTACACTGGCCTGGAGTTGGTTGGGGGGAGGGGCCCTCCAGTCTAAGTCACCCAGTTTCTCCTTAACCTGTTCTTTCTGGTGGGCCCTGGGGACGCTGAGGAGGAGGACTGGAAGGGAACAGGAACAGGTGGGCACACAACCTTGCTTTGTGCCTCCTCTCTGTACCGGAGGAGGCTGCTAGTAGCTGAGATTCCCTGGAGAGGCCTACAGTGCCAAGGCCCAAGGCTCCTTGAGTCTGTCAGCATCAGGAAGAACTGGCAGAGGGAAAGGGAGATGTTGCCAACCTGGCCACCCAATGAGAGGGGAATTCTTGAAGCAAAACAAAGGAGCCCATCTCTACCTTTCCCCAGGCTGCTGCAACAGAGAACAATGTGGAGGCGGGAGCTGAGGGGGCTGGAAAAGGCCTCAACAGAGCCATCTTTGTTTACAAGGTGTTCCTCCCTGGGGCCTCTGAAAAGCAAGTGGAGCCTGAGGCCAGAGGGCTCTACCTTTCTTCCATTTCAATCTGCTAGTCACTCAACAGGTATTGCCTAAACTGTGGAATCCTGGGCAGAGGGCCAAGGCCGAGGAGAGAAGTCCCAGCAAGGAGAGAGAGAGAGA
>NC_022015.1:53426154-53448039 GCF_000317375.1 Microtus ochrogaster | reverse complement strand
TGAGTGCGATACAAGAGAACCTTTACGCTGGTTAAGGGCAGGCCATTGTCTTCTGGCAGCTGGCAAGCTCTCTCGTGTTTTGCCCTAATGAAAAAGCAAGAGCCAAAATTCTGGATGAATCTTCGTTTCTCTCTTGTCAAGTGGCTACAGGTCCCAGGTCTGCGGAAGGTTTTCCAGCACCCTTTAGATATTGTGTGTGTATTCTAATTCAAAACAAGAGATTCACAGTGGTCTCAGGGAGCCGGATTGGGCACGAAAGAATTCCAAGCAGGGAGAATTGCTGGGAATTTTCAGCTTTGGTTTGTGAGCTGCTTTTCCTAGGGGCCTCAGGCCCGCTTTTGAAAGGTGAGCAAGTTTTCAACAGTCAACCCAACTCACAAACCAGAGGCCTCACAAGGGACGGCTGCCTCTTTATTTTGTAGCTCAGGAGCCAGCTATTCAGCAAGGAAAATTCACTTGCTTGAGATTACATTATCTACAAGTCGTAGAACTGTGCTCTCTGTTTTCTGCCTCTGTTGTGAGAGACTGCCCATCACTTCAAGGACATTGGTGCAAGGACACTGGTGCGTGGAAACTGGAAGGTAAAGAGAAAGACACACAGACACACGGAGTCGAAACATCAATACTCAATACCGTGACGTCACTTCTCTTGAATTGTTTTTACATTTATATATGTTTCTGTGTATTTATTTAGTGTGTTTGCATGCTGCAGTGTATTTGTAGAGGTCAGAGGACACCTTGCCAGAGTTGTTTCTCTCCTCCCACTATGTGACTCAGGTCACCAGGTTTAGTTAGCAGCAAGCACCTTTATCTACTGAGCCATCTCACCGGGCCAACGGCACTTTTCTAAGTGACACCAGTGTGGATTATATGTCATCCCAGCACTCAGGAAACTGTGGCAATGAATCGTGTATTTGAGGTCAGTCTGAATGATATAACAAGACCCTGCCTCAAAAAAGTCTGACTTTATTTATTATGAGATCTTCTAGAACTATCTTTTTTTATTGCATTGACCCCTGTTTCTAGTACAGTGTAAACGACCACTGATAAATACACATTTTTACCTCCCTCCCATCTTAGAGGAAATACCTCTAACCCTTTCTTACTTTTTTATTTTTGGAGACAGGGATTCATGTATTTGAGGTTGGCCTTGAACTTCTGAACCTCTTGTCTCCAAGACTTTCATCTGTTGTGTGCTGGTAATACAGGCACATACCATCATGCCTGGTTTATGCGGTGCTGGAAATTGAGGCAAGTGCTCTACCAACTGAAATCTATCCCTAGGTTCCAAAGTATGTATTATTTATCATATTAAGATGGGCCTGTACCATGATAATAATGGGTTTCTATTGGAAAAACCTCTTGAATTATTGAACAAACCCCACTAATTCATCATGTATTGTTTCTTAATGTAATGCCGAACTCTGCTAATATTTTATTTAGGAAATTCACAATGGTATTTGCCATTTATTTATTTTATTTATTTATTTTCCTCCTCTGAATTTATCTTATATTCACATAGGTTATTATATTTTCTCTATAAAATTAATTAGGTTGGTTCCCTTCTTCACTGCTCTGAAATATTTTAGAGCATTGGGATGTCTGATCTTTGATGATTGATTTGATGGTGGATGGTAGAGTTCTTATTCTGGTTCTTCTGTGTGGGGTAGTTCCACAATACATTTCTGTCATTGTGTAATATTCATACCTTCATACCTTTTGGTACATGTTTCTTCGGATCTATGGTTGGGAGACTCTTACATCACGTAAAACTTACATTAAGTAAACCTGTACTTTTTTTTTGTCTTGTTCACAAACCTATGATGAATGGAGATTTTGACCGCTTCTCCTAGGATTTCTCTTCAAGCCCACCACAGTGACACTGTGTGCAGGTGAGGACTTGAGGATTTATTCTTGCTGGGGTTTGTCACAAAGGGAGTTTGAGGGGCGGGCTGTGTTCCTGCCTCCCCAGCTCCTGGTCGCCTGGCTAGCTTATGCCCCGAAATAACAACACACAAACTGTATTCTTTTAAACACTGCTTGGCCCATTAACTCTAGCTCTTACAGGCTAATTCTCGCACCTGGACTAGCCCATTCCTAATAATGTGTGCAGCACCCCAAGGTGCGCTTACCGGGAAGATTCTAGCCTACGTCCATCCTGGGTCGGAGCTTCATGGCGTGTGCCCCCCCCCCCCCTGAGCTGAGCTATGGCGTCTGTCTGAGGCATCTACCTCACTTCCTCTTCCTCCCAGCATTCTGTTCTGTTTACTCCTCCCACCTATGTTTTAACCTATGAGGCCAAGCAGTTTCTTTATTACTTAACCAATGACCTTCCTCCATCAGGGAAGATGCTGGCCTTCAGGATGATTTGGGCTAAGTCTCGCTTTCCTCTGCGGTTCTGGTAGGAAGCTTCCTGCAATCATA
Source organism: Microtus ochrogaster (assembly GCF_000317375.1). Classification (NCBI taxonomy): domain Eukaryota; kingdom Metazoa; phylum Chordata; class Mammalia; order Rodentia; family Cricetidae; genus Microtus; species Microtus ochrogaster. Next base: position 53,445,615 of record NC_022015.1, on the reverse strand, counting down.
CAGCCGCTCACTCAGCATGTGCTTTTCAAGCAGCAAATGAAGCCAGGCACAACCCCAGATACTGGGTGTTCCAGTAGAATGTGAGCGGTCCCCGAGAGCCTCACATGGTTGGACACTTGGTCCCCAGAAGGGCCAACAGCCTTCTCTACCTGCGAGGTTGTGAAGCCTCCATGATGTGGGGTTGGCTAATAGAACTGGGTCACACGAGGAGGGCTTTGAAGGGAATCTGTTCCTGGTTCTGCCCTATACTCTGCTTCCTGTTGCCTAAGTGCTCCACGCCTTCCCTGGACAACTGGCTGGGATGTCCTTGAATGGTGATCCTACGAACTTGATTTTCCTAAATTACTCCTGTCTGGCATTTTGTCACAGCGATGGAAAAGCAGGCACACAGGAAATGAGCAGTGATGAAGGACGGAGGTCCCTGCTCTCCCTCAGCTCCCCCTTTGCTCCTCAGGTGCCTGACATGGAACCAAATAGAAGTCAAAATAACAGGAATGGCAAGAGGGGCTGTGGGCGATGGGAGCGGCTCCGTCTCCCCAGACCCAGTAGCCAGCGTAGGTCACACTACATCGTGGGAGTTGGTGATGCTCAGTCTTCCCTGAGAGGTGGCATCCCTGCAGAATCTTAGTGCAAGAAGAATGAGTCCGGTGCAGGCATCCCTCCAACCCTCTACGCTAGAGGCAGTGGTGCTGGCTCAACCCCGGAAGTTCCTGTTGCTTCTCTACATTCCCGGCCAGTTGATGACTTTCCCCAAACACCTATGCTATACAGAGCCCCAGGCACCATGCTGATGCAATGCTATACAGAGCCCCAGGCACCATGCTGATGCAATGGGCAAAGATGTGAACACAAACACCCTCTCCCCCAAGCAGTACTCTCAGGGCTGCACGGAGAGAGGCGGAGGGGAGATGCCTCCGTTTAATATGCCCGACTCTGGAAAGACACTCCATGCCATTCCAGTTGATGAGTGGTGCATTCTGGGAACAATCTGGAGTTTTAAGATGACTTCCGCTGACAGTCACGAGGTAGAGTCACTGTGACTGAAGAGCTATGCTAGGTGAACTGTGTGGTCTCAGGAGACTTGAGAAACTGAAGAGGCTGTGGCCAGACATAAGTTAGAACCTGGGTCTTCATCCTGTCTGCCCAGCCGCAGGCCTGGAAGCTGGCTACCTGCAGTGAGATTCTGAGAGCAAACAACTGGAAATATGGACTCTGCTTGAAATTATTGTTGATACCCTGGGAAAGGTTTGGGACTTAAGAACCAAGATACAAATTGCACACAAGATTATCAAGGAAATCATCAAAACTGCCTAATACCTAGTAATGGGTGGCAGCGTTTTGCTCTAGAAGTGTTTTTACAACTCTAGGTGTAGCTTTAGGGACGATGCTGGCCTAGCATATTTGAAGCCTGGGGTTTGATCCCCAGCATGAATATTATTTTTAAAAAGTATAATTGGAAATTTTGGGGGGGCCATCAACCAGCTCCCAAATAAAGACACGGAGATTTATTATTAATTATGAATGCTCAGTCTTAGCTTAGGCTTGTCCCCCCAGCTCTTTTAACTTAATTTAACCTGTTTCTAGTCATCTACATTTGTGTCAGGACTTTTTACCTTTCTTTAATTCTGTGTGTCCTATTTTCCTGCTCCCTCCGTGTCTGTCTAGCTGAGCGCTGGCATCGTCTTGGTGTCTCCCTGGTGTCTCTTTGTCTTTCTTCTCCCGGAGCCTAAATTCCTCCTCCTATTTACTCCCTGCCCAGAAGTTCCACCTATACCTCCTTCCTTACTATTGGCCATTCAACTTTTTATTAGACCAATCAGGTGTCTTAGGCAGGCAAGGTAAAACAGCAACATAGCTTTACACAATTAAATTTGACATAGCTTTACATAGTTAAGCAAGTATTCCACAGCATAAACAAATGCACCATATTTGCATAGTTAAACAAGTATTCCACAACAAATTATATATATATATATATATGTGTGTGTGTGTGTGTGTGTGTGTGTGTGTATGTATAATAAAAACATTAAAATATTTCCAAATAATTCCTGATGGGAGGTTTTAAAAGGACAACTTTATATTTAGAAGTCTGAAAGGAAGCCTGCCACAAGCCTTTGGGGTTATGGATTCTCTTTGGATAGTGAGGAGGTCTATGGTTGTCCCCTCCAGCCTCCATGTTTTCAACTTGCCTGGGTGTGTGGATGGTGTTGTGGGCATCCATCCCTAGTCTTCTAGACCCTGCTCTTATGCCATCCCCTTCTCCCCCGTGGTCTGGCCACTCTGCTCTGGCTTCCCCATTATTCCTGAACAGTCTGAGGACCTGTTCCTTCTGCAGGGCCTCTGCAACTCCACCACTGTAAGTATGCTGCTCTGCATCTGTGTCAGACTCCCCTCCCCACCTTCGCACACGTGCCTCTTCCGCCTCCCTCTTTCCACACAGCAACCCTCCGCACTATTTTTTTCCCCATGAGTGCACATCATGATATGATGGAAGAATTATTTTACCTAATTATTTTTTATCTCTTCTTCTGGAACCTAAATTGCAGACAGGCAGGGATTTGTTTGGGTTCTGCTCAGCTGCACAGATTAAGTCTGAAGCCACGTTTGGTGACTGACAGCAGCAATCTGAAAAGAGCCCAAACATTCCACTTAATGCTAAGAGACCTTTTGGTTCACCGCTGGCTATTTAAGGTATTATGAGTGATTAGGTTTTAATTTTTCCTTTAGGAAGCTTTCTCGGTACATATTCAGTTAGATATCACTTCAAAGAATTCTCTTTCCACATTTTTAAAAAACTATCCAATGGTCAGTTTCATGTGTTCGGGAACAACATATCCCTGTGATCTGCTTGGCTCACAGATTGGAGCAGGCAGCAGTAGGGAAAACAACTCTGCAGCGTTCAGGGTGGATAGGCGCTGGGCTCAGACATTGGTGCAGGGACAGTACAAGGTGTGACCGGTGCTTGCAGGGGTGTTGCTGCGGAAGCTATCTGAGGCCTGAAGGTTTGGTAGCAGCTGGCTGGCGGGAGCAGGATCGGAGGGTAGGGAAGTCATTTTCTCCTGAAGCCTTTTGGGTGTCCCTGTCCCAGATCCTCCAGAAGGCAGTCCCATGTATTGTGGAAATCTTGGGTATCCCAGGTCAGGAGAAACACATCCCAGGGCCAGATTGTCTGGAATTCTGAGAACCTAGCGGGTGTGGGGGGGTGGGGGGGCTATGTTGGTGGAGGGAATGTTCTGGAATCCCCCTAAGAGTGTATTCCAGCTTGATAACGTCTCCTTTCTGCTTGATTTACCTTTTCATAAGAGTCAAAAGAAAAAGCAAAGCAACCGCCCTACCCTCACTTGCTTTGGAAGAATAAGCCAAGGGATCACCAGGTGACTAGAGAAATGGGGACAATCAGCAAGCCCGCATTTTGCTGTTTGCCACCAGGTGGCGCCAGAGCACCGTAGTCTTTGGCTCAATGACTTGGGTGCGCCAAACAGGGTCCGGTGACAGATATGCCTGCTCCCCTCTAAGCTTGATGATTCTCAGAATTCCTGGGGGTTTTCAGAGCTCCTGCTGTCACTCATAACTCATTTTAGTGAGAAATGAACTAGGAAACAGGATTTCTTCCCGCCCTTTACTACGCGGACCCCATGATCTAGCTGCACTGGGCCCACCGTGCTCTTCCTGTTAGAAAACATCACGATTCCACCTTGGTCTCTGTCTTCTGACTCACTTCAAATTTATGTGCTGTCCATAAGCCGAGTGACACAGGGGTTTACTCCCCATGATTAGCGTTTTCCTTATCAGTTTTGTTAGTTTAGAGGGTTGCCAAAATTGTCCATGGGGCCCGGATGTGTGTAATTCCAGTGCAAATCCCCCTGAGGGCAGTGAGCTGTGTGCTAGGGGCCCTCCCGGTGTGGGATGCTAGTGAACCGACTCGGAAGTACTCTGTCCCGATGATCCTGTGTGATTTGCTTTGATACTGTGCACATGTGTGCTTGTATGTGAGCATGTATATGAGGATGTCAGAGGGTGATAGCGAATGTCCTCTGTCACGCTCCACCTTAGTTAGTGTGACTGGCTCTCTCACTGACCCTGAACACTCCACAAGAAAAGCTAAAGGGAATAGTTAGCAGTTCAGTGTCCTTGGCCTGCTACCCCCTGGAGGATTAAAGCCTGCTTCCCTAGCAATAGCAGGAGGATGAGGAGGTCCCTGTAACTGCCATTGGTACCCAGGTCTGTCAGATGGGAAAGGATGGGGTGCATGGCCATTGAGGAGCTCATCTTTGCAGAAGCTGGAGTTATTCTTTCCAGGTTCTTGGGAGCAAACTTAAGATGGGGGAGCTTTTGTGCTTTCTGATGCCATAAAGCGAGAACCAAATTTCTCATATAGATGCCAGAAGTAAGGCAATTCATGTTCCCCTCTGTGCTGTGCTTGGGCTCCTTCGGTGTGGGAGGGAGCTAGGCATTCTCTACAGCTCAGCCAAACACACCTGTATGGGCCAGTAAGAGGCCTGGGCAAAGGGTGACCTCTGACTTCAGCAGGGCTGACTGTTGTCCATGAGGCTAGAGTGACATGGAGCCGGCCACGGCTGGCCATCACTTCTGTGATGTGTGTGTGTGTGTGTGTGTGTGTGTGTGTGTGTGTGTGTGCTGGCCATGTGGACCGTCAGCCAGCGACAGGGGATGTGCACTCCCATATACATGATATTATAAGACCCTGACTTTGACGAGCCTTCCAAATCTTATTTGTACTTCTGTGGCCAGCCTGAAGCTGGAGTCACAGGGAGAGCTAGGAAACAATAGTCTAAATTTTAGGTGGACTCAGGGAATTCTACCCTCCTCTCACCGCCCCCGCCCCCCCGCTTCCCTGGCACCAAGTGTGTGTGTGTGTATCTCCTCCTCATGCCTTTGAATGTATGGTCTCCACCAAATGAGCTCAGAACCTCTGGGGTGGCCTACAAGCAGAATCACTGCTGTGTAGTAAGCCTGCCTCCAGGACTCCAGGCCCTGACGAAAGTGCCTCTATCAGCCTCTGGGTTTGCACAGCGGAGCATTAGTCGGTGAGTCGCAGCACCAACTCCGCCTGCCTCCCTAGTGTCCTCATCTGGAAGGTAGCTGTGGGAGCCAGGCTAGGTCTGAGAAATCCCTCACTCCTGCTGCTGCCCTCTGGGAATCTTGTAGGCATGGCCTTTCCCTCACTATTCCATCAGAGGGCGCCAAATCCATCGCTGGTTTCATGAAGCCTGTGGTTTCCCTGGGAGATAGCACAGGGAAGCCATGGGGAGAGTTGAAAACACATGTTGAAGCAATTAGCAATTAGAAACGTGTAGCACTACAGTTTTTTTCCCCCCAGCCATCGCCATCTGCCGGTCTATCCTCTGCCTGCCAAGCTCAGCTGTAATCACCGGAGTCAAGCGCTATCTGGAGGACGCTGGCTTCAGGGCGTTCATGCACGCCACCCTGTCAATTGGGAGCCCTTGTTGGTTAGCCACCTATAGCTCCCTCTCCCTAGTCTCAGAAAGGCTCTTTCTAACCAATACACGCAAAACAACTACCATTAAAACCATTAAAAATTTAAAATTGTCTTGAAATACATTAAACATGATTTGGGTTGCTGGGTGTTGAACTTAGGATACACTCCACATTGTTGTACAGTTAACCTTCAGCGCTCAGCCTGTAGCTGTTTTAAGACGGGATCACTTGGTGTGGGGGGGGGGAACGAAACTCTGGGAGCACATTCTCATTTAACATTGTACGAAGGTCGTAATTTCTGTGTGCCCTAGTGTTGATTAAAAAACCAACCATTCGACTTCCTATAGGTCCTCAGGCACTAACGGTTTTTAGATATCCCTTTCAGCTGCAAAAATTCTGTTCGTACTAGACACACGGGCCTCACAAGATGAGCATGCTCAGTGAGGTCAAGAAACCGAGGAGCAGACGAAGCAAGACTTTTAGAAGACGAAGACCAAGAGATTCTGTGAGCTTTAGGGTGGCTGGGGTGGGGCTGGCCGAAGAGTGTGGGGCTTTCAGAGGGGCGTGGCTTGACACAGGGCGGGGCTTGCCCACCTCAGCTTCTCCCTACAGGCGCTTTCAGGTACCCCTGGTGGTACTGCCCTCCCGTTGAGGGGTACTGTCCTTTGTGCAAATACAGAGACCAGGAAAGCTCTTCCTTCCTTCTCTCCCTGTGGGGTAAGGAAAATGAAGCATCTTCTCTGCCCTTGAGACGCGCCCCCCTCCCATGCTGGGGCCACCCAGTGCTGGCGAAGCCTTTCCCCTAGCGATGAGGGTGAGTGTTGTGGAGGATGGTGTCCTTGGTGGTGGGGAAACGAGGGGGCAAATGGGCAGCCAGGGCCTCTGGGTGAGGAGGGTGCTTGCCGCCGGCTGCCAGGGCCACAGCTCTGTCAAGAGGGTTCTCTTTGTAGGACTAGCCTGTCAGAGCCCGAGACGGGCTCTAGCTCATGGAATTCCTGGTCAGTAGCTTAGGTCAGCCGAGTGAGCCAGAAAGGGTGGTCTGTGACTTTTCAAGGAAGCTTCTGTTATTACCTCACTTACTGCATGAGAGGGAGAGAAGGCAAGAAGCAAAAATTTCTCTTGCTGCTCCCAGCGTCTAGTTGTCACCGGAGATGGTCCACTGATGATCACTTAGGAAGTGGGTGGAATGCGGTTAAACCTGGTGTGTGTGTGTGTGAGAGAGAGAGAGAGAGAGAGAGAGAGAGAGAGAGAGAGAGAGAGAGTCAGTCCAGTACAGCTATGGCCACTGGAGCAGAAACTTGATTTCTTAAACTGGAGGTTCCTGGGCTATAAATGAGACTCGGCCTCTGCCTCCCTCAGGTGTTGTGGCAATTAAGCTAATGGACAGAAAAGAAAGTGCTTTGTAAACGTCCTACCCAGAGGCCTGCTCTAGGACCGACTGAGAGTCTTCCTATCTGAGTGGCTCCTCAGGACTGAGCTAAATCTATCTTCCTGCTCTTCCTGGTCATGCACGATGGGGCGCTTTGCTCCACGTGATGGGAGACTAGGCCCCGCTCTAGTTTAGATGTAGTCCCGCCCCCAAAGCGGAAGTGAGGAAGTTTTCCAGCCCCCAAAGCGGAAGTGAGGAAGTTGTGGGCTGGTAGTCTAACCTTCAGTGTGGCTGTGTGGAGGAGCGCCCTCAGGAGCCCCAGCTGATTGGAAGGTGCTGAGGACCAGACACCCTCTCTCCAGCAAGGCCAGTGCTGTCTTGGAGGAATGGGATGGGCTGCTGGGTTAGTCTTTCTAGAGCTGGTGCCTATAAAGGAAGGTCACCCACATGCTAGGCCACTTCTTCAGGCCACTGGCTCCCTTTCCGTTTCTCCACCAGGGGCCCCTGGACAGGACACTGGCCTGAGGCTGCTCGGATTGTCCAGAACTGTGAGTCAAATGATTTTCTTTTGAAGTTACTGTTTATCGCCATTTTTACTATTGAAAAATTGACACATTGCAATGTACATATATGGGTTATTGAGAACTGAAATTCTCTGGGAAAGGCTATACCCATGCTGAAGATTCTACCAGGCAGGCTGACTGAACTCTGTGGTTATGGAGTGTTGGAATCCTGCAGAACCCAAATCCAACTCTCTTGGGTGATTTTTAGCTCCCTTCTTAGCCGTCCATTGCATTCACTCTGTGTCTAACCTAGCATCCTTGTGACTAGCCCATGACCCCTTTTAGGATATAACATATCGCTGCCTTCCCCAAACACAGATGCTAAGAAAGGCATCAATAGCATCTGAAATTTATCTGAGATTTCCCTGCTTGGTCAGAAGCTGCCGACCTGATGTTTCCACCTGAGTGTTTGAAAAGTGCCTGGATCTATAGCTGTCTTTTGATCCGCAATTATAAAGACTCGGTGAAACTTACCGCGTTGAACATGGTATTTGGGACAACCTGAATCTGTGTCCCTGGGTCAAGCTCACTCATTTTTGGCTCTAGAATAAAGCCCTTCCCTTTGAGATGAGAGCTGAGTTTTGGGTTGACAGTGAGCCCTATGATGTTTGCATATACAGGTACCAATAAGAAAACCAACTTCTGAGATGTCTTAAATTTAATTAAGAGAGCCAGAGAGTGAAGAGATAGAGAGGGGTTAATTAGTAGTAAACGATAGGCTGGAAGGCACAAAAGGTCTATTTCCATCTCGAGTGTTCATTAAAACCTTAATTCGTATTCCAGCATGGCTCACCACCAGGGCGATCCAGTCCTACTTACATTTAAATGTTCTATCCAGATAGTTAAGCCCAGCTAATCCAGAAACAATCATTTCACCTCCTAAGGGTTATTGTGAGCTGACCGCCGTGGGGGAAAAGTCTCACCTGTGGGCTGCTGTCCTGTCCTAAAACTTCCCCTGCTGCGGGTCCCACCTGTCTGACCTATCCAAAACCCCTCTGACTGGTAGCACCTGGGGGGGGGGTGACATTTGTTTCTCAAAGTTTATTAAAAGTGCCATTAGTCTTGACTGCTCTCTAGCCCTGCTGCTTGTAGCTGGGGGACCCCGTGCTAGGATTGCTGTTGCTTTTCTGGCTGCTGGTTGTAATGGTTCAAGGACTGCCTTGAGAGGCCTGTGGTGATGGCTCAGTGGGTGAGCGAGCGTGTCGTGTGCAGGTGTGGGTGAGCGAGCCGTAAGCCCTGTGCAGGTGTGGGTGAGAGAGCGTGCCGTGTGCAGGTGTGGAGACCAGAGCTCTTCTCTAACACTGGGACCTTCTTACTTTTGGGTCTGTACCGGTGGAGCTGCTGGATCACACAGCAATCATATAAGTAGTTCTTAAGGAATTTGCGGCTGGCGCTACTCATTTGCTACTCTTCTCTTTCCCCATGGAAGTTGCTGGCATTCCTGTCTCCTCTGCCGCTGGCCATTCCACGTGGACTGAGTTCATCTGATTGTGGCTTTGATCCTCAGTGATGGTTCCCGGGGTGCCACACATCTGTTTGTCATTTGTTTGCCTGTTTTTTTCTTTTGAAAATAACTCTTTAGGTTTGTTCCGATTTTTAAGAAGATTATTATTTGCTATTGATCTTCTAACATATTCTAAAATTATCCTTGTTAGATGCATAGTTTGAAAATATTTCTCCCACTGATTTTAGGTTGTATCTTTATTCTTTTGTTTCTTTCGCCATTGTAGATTTTCAGTTTGGTGTTATCCTGCCTGTCTGTTTTTGTTTGTATTTCCTGTGTTTGGGAGTCTTATTAAAAAAAAATAATTGGTAGCCGGGCGGTGGTGGCGCACGCCTTTAATCCCAGCACTCGGGAGGCAGAGGCAGGCGGATCTCTGTGAGTTCGAGACTAGCCTGGTCTACAAGAGCTAGTTCCAGGACAGGCTCCAAAACCACAGAGAAACCCTGTCTCGAAAAAACCAAAAAAAAAAAAAAACCAAAAAAAAATTGGTTATTCCTAATATATTTCCCCTATGTCTGCTTCCACTCTGTTTTATGGTTGAGTCCTTAATTCGAGCTGTTTTTTGTGTGTGGTAAGAGATGGAGTCCAGTTCTAGTCTCCTCTGTGGTCTAGTCTGTTCTGTTGTGCCGTGGACCCATAGTTTACATCATTAGCATGTTTCAATTATTATAGCTTTGTAGTATACTTTCATGTTAGCTGACAAGATGATGTTCTTTTGCCTCAAATTTGCTTTATTTATTTATTTATTTATTTATTTATTTATTTATTTATTTTTTGCTTTAGTTCATAGTTATTTGGCGGTCCTAAATGTATCCTAGGGTCTTTTTCTAGATATGGGAAGAAAGTCATTGGTATTTTGACTGAGATCACACTGGATCTGTAGGTTGCTTTATTCAGTCAGTATGAATGTTTAGCCAGTATCAACCGTTTGATTCCATGGACACAGACATCTTTCTGTGTTTCTGTGTGGCCTTCCCAGTTCATTTTGCCAGTGCTTTATACTTTTCATTGCAGGGCTCTTTTCTCCTAGATAATTTTTTTTTTTTTGGCTACTGTTTTCCATTTCAATCATTTCACTGTTGCTATGTAGAAGCACAACTGACTTCAGCCTGTTTTGGGTCTTGCCCTCGATCACATGATGCTCACTTATTAAATCGCTGTTTTGTGGTGGACTCTTGGGAGTTGTCTAAATACAGGCTCCTGTCAACTGTCTGTCCAGTGTTTTATTTCTCCATGCCTCAGTCTTCCTGTATATGGACAGAAATTTGTCCTTTTTTTAGTTTATCAATTTTTGTATGTCATTGTTCATAATCTTGAATGCTGTTGTAGTTGATGGTATAAGTTGTATTTCTTTCTTCTCTCTGCTTTTGTGTCTGGTTTACTTCTCTTGAGTTTGTTTGTTTTTGAGAAAAACAACTTTTCATTTTGCTAATGGTTCATACTTTTTCTTTATTGCTCCTTTGGTCTTTATTTTTTTTCCTTCTATTAACTCTGGGGTTCAGATCTAGCAGTTTTCTTTCTTTCAGGTACAATGATAGGTCTCTCCTAGCTCAGTTAATCTAGAAACACCCTTATAGATACACCCAGATATGCATCTTTCCAACCTCCTGTATGATTCTAAATCCAGTTAAGTGCACAATGAAAATGAACCATCACATCGCCTCATCACTTTTAGTCTATTACGTATCTTCAGAAGTGAATTTCTTGTAGACAGCACATAGTTGACCCAGGTTTTAACCCATCTGTTGGAGCAGTAAGGAGGAGTAGGACCAAACCCACAATGCTATGGCGTGGTGTACTAGTGGTGGGAAACTGAAGCAGCTGGAGGGGGATGCAGGCTAGTCTACAAATTGATCCCACTGGGGTCTTAGTTCTCTTCCTTGGAGCCAGGGTGGTCTGCATCCAGGAGCACTCGCAGATCCCAATGACTCTGTCCCCAAGACAGTGCTCTTGGATAAAGACTCTTTCCTGTCAACACATTTTTTCATCACACTAAAACTAGGTCCTGCGATTTCTCATCTGGGTTTGTTCTTCTGAAAGTGGTTTTGGTGGGGAATAGAGCTATTTAAGATGCTTCTATGAGGAGACAGCTGTGTGTGTTTGGGGAGGGGGGTCTTAGTCTACCACCATCTTTTTAAGCTTTTCAACACCAAGTGTTTTGTTACAGAGCTATAAGCATGGTAACAAAGACCCAGTGATTCTGGGGCACAGCATGCTGCCACAAGGCTTTTATAATTCCCAGAACCTGTCTCTGGCACTTTGAGCTGACTTTTGGGAACCCAATCCCCAAGCTGGGTTGCTTGCCCAGGGGGAGGAGCTTGGTCTTGCCTCAACCTAATGTGCCATGCTTTGTTGACTCCTATGGGAGGCCTGGCCCCCATATGGAGATGATACAGGAGTGGTGGATGGTGGCAGGGTAAAAGGGGAGTGAGGGGAGGGAACGGGAGGAGAGGAAGGAGGTAAACTGGCTGGTATGTAAAATAAATGAAAAAAATTAATAAAAAAGTAAAAAAAAAACAAAGCAAACAAACAAAAACCCAACTATTCCCAGCCTCTACCTTCCAGGGTTTCCAGCAGCTGCAGAGCACAGTCCCTAAGAGACCTACAACTAGTTTTTCTGGAAGGATGAGGAGGTTGATGTTCTAATGAAGACTAGGCCACACCTTCCCTTTTGGGAGCCTTGTGCTCTGCTCATGCTCCTGGCACCAGGAACATCATGTTACCAAATGCTGAAGAGTGGGATTGCAAAGAGTCCTAGGTAAAAGGCTTCTGGAGCATTCTCACAGAATCTTCAGATTGGTCCTCCGAGGCACTGTTTCCCATTGTGGCTCCAGCCCTCAATGAAGACCTCTTCTGTTTCTATTTATTTATTTGTAGAGGGAAGGATTAATTTCTGCCTTTCCTTCCTCAGTGATGTCACCAAGTATGAAACCTACAGGGTCCTTTCTCCCATGACACCCGTGCTCCAAGGAGACTGAAAACACTGTGGGGTGACAGGTCACTGATAAATATCGGGGTAGCAACCAGTCCCCATAACCCTTAGCTGGACGTGACCTATTAGGGAAGACCAAATCCTCCCTGCACACGCAGGCCCATCCTCCTTGAAACAGTCAGGCACTCAGCCAGGGCTAAGAGGCAAAGTCCTTGTTTATTGTTGCAGCAATTCTTATACAGACGTTAGCGTTCAGTTAAATAAGGAGATAGCACATTTAATACATCACAACCCCAAACCAGACAACTGCGGCCACAGCACAAAGAAGGGGAGGGTGGGCCAGGACTGGTGACCAGACTGTCAGAGGAAATACATTCAGTGGGTGTGCAGTGGCAACATTCCAGGCTCACGTGTAGATATATTTTATTTATATATATATTTATATTTATATATAGAGATCATTGAGTTTCGTGTATACAAAGAACAATATTGTTACAAATACAATACTATATTTCTCCCGATGTTTTACAGTAAGCGCTAATGCACCCCGTTACAGAATGGGGGTGCGAGTTCATACCCCAGGTGCTGTGCTAAGTATGTACAAGAGATTTCATTCCCACATGGTCATCACACACTGCCTTGATGGAGGGAAAACAAAGTCAGGGTTGTGTGCTCAGGTGGACCCTATCCAGGGAAGGAGTAGACAGAGGTGAACCGCAAACCCAACAGGTAGCCTTGGGAAGGTGAGAGATAAAACATCAGCAGGAAGTGGCCCTTGGTTGTAAACATCAGTGACAGCCACACCAGTGGGTGGAGAGACTGGAGCAGGGCTTGGGGGTGGGTTTGCATCAGTGTGCTGTCTACAGGGAGCATATGTGTGGGTGGGGCTGCAGGAGGGAGGAGGAGCGATGGGGGAGGTAGTAGGTTACTTGACTCCCTGAAGGCCAATGGTAATGGGCGATGTTCAGAAAGCAAACCGGTGAGCAGGGAGGTGGCGGCCTGCTGTGTGCTCTACCTCCAGGGGCCTGCTGTGGTGAGGGAGAAAGTTATCACTCAGGAAGTGGGCTCTAGCCATTGATCTGTGGGGCTTTCTTCCTCTCATGAACTCAAGGCCGATGGTGGCTCCCTGAAATGCTCCCACTGGAGAAGGCAGAGGCAGAGTGGGTTGTGGTGCAACCTCCTTAGATTGGGGTGGGGGTGGAGTGAGTCTGGGAGCCTGGTCCCAAAGCGGAGTCACCATCATGTCCTAACTGAGTGGGCAGAGCGCAGAAGTCGGCGCCATCATTCTGGGTGATGAGATATTTACATATGTAACTATGTATGTGAAGATGCCAGATAAGACCTGACCCCAACTTAACCACTCAGTCTGACGCCAACAGAGGAAGACTGTGCTTCAGCCAGGGGCATGGACCAAGCTCCAACAGTTTTCCCTCTGGGTTGGGGGAGCCACTTTGGTTAACACAAAAGCCTAGGTAATCTTACAATCATGCTAAACTGTTAGCTCTCTAGAAAAGCTCACAAGAGAAGCTTGGCTTTTCAGTCCCCTCTTAAAGTTTCCAGGGTTTTTGTGCAACAAGAATGGGAAGTATTTTCTCTTTCCCCTTCCCTGGGGTGATTTGGGGGTTATACTGGGAGTGATGTGTTTTTGGAGCCTGTCCCTGACCAGTCCCAGACCAGCCTCGTTGTCCTCCCGCCTTCCTGTATAGCTGTGTGGACATGTACTTGTGGTGACCACCCTGGATCTGACAGACATCAGCCTCTCAAGTGACTTTCTGAGGTTCCCAATACGCCAGCAATATTGCCTCTTTTGGTCCTCTCCATCGCTTTTTGGCAGAGGAGGGACGGGCTACACTTTTCAGTGTGTGATTATATTAGATACCCGGAAGCTTAGTTATTTCAGAGAGGTGAGGAGAACCCAGACCATTGCTCCCAGTCTTCACATTTGCTGGGGTTTGACCTTGGGTCTGGTCATGCAGGAGCACTTGGTGGGATACCCTTTAAAGTCCAGATAGTCTGGCTCGTCTGGTCCTAACTCCATCCGCACAGCTCTGTAGTAGCAGCAGCCCCGCCACGTCTCAGGCAGCTATCTGGACAGCTGGGGGGGGGGCGGGGGCAGACAGCACTGAAACTTCTTGTACCAAAGTAAACCTGAGGGCTCCACTGTGGATCCCTGCAAGAACCAGGCTTTTCTGACTCTGCCCAGACAACTCAAGTCAGAGTCCCCAGGGGCTTGACTCTTTGCGTCCTGAGATGAAGTCTCTTGTTCTTTATCTTTCTGTATTCACCCCAGGGGCTTGACTTTTTGCGTCCTGAGATGAAGTCTCTTGTTCTTTATCTTGCTGTATTCACATCTCTCCCTCCCCCAGACCCCACCCTTCCCTCTGTAAACCCATCCTCCCTAACACTGCTCACTGAACTCCCATCTCCACAGACACAACATAAATATCCCAGATGTGGAGAGCAGGGACTATATTCATATTACAAAATATATTAGTTTTTCTTCCCCTGTCTCTACTGAGGTCATCAATGAAAACAAAACAAAACAAAACAGAAACAAAGTCTAGACACATCCCACACGAAAACAAACTGCTCTTTGGACCAGAATAAGTTGGAAACTGGCTCAGAATAATATTAAAACACATGAACTAGACTGAGACGTAACTCAGAAGACGAGGCACCGGCTGAAAGCATCCAGCCTTCCACACCGGCTGCAAACTCCCAGACCTAGCAGACAGCAGATGCTCTTTCTGGAGCACATCTTGGGGGATTTCTAGGCCCAATACCAAGCATTAAGTCTGCTTGGTTTTGTGACTTATCTGTTCTAGCCTTTGAAATGTCACGTCCTCAGGAGTGGCTGCGAAAGGGCCCAGGCTGGCTTAGCTTTGGGACAGGAAGCATGACACGAGGTTACCCATATCACAGTTTGTCCCTCAAGAACCTCCAGTGTGTATGTGGGGTGGGGGGGTCCTAGAGGGCACTCTGAGCCAACTGGGATCGGGAAGGCCAGGCCTCAGCCAGGAGGGCCTCTTTCTCAGGACAAGGCTGGCCACTTTCTGCATGTGTCAACCTTCTGCTGGGAGAAGGGGTCTTTCAGAGGGGTGCTGGTGCTTCCCCTCATCTGTGTGCTAGATCTTTAGCCTACCTCAATGGAGGTAGAGAGCAAAGGAGACACTGTGCAGGGTGTGTGTGTGTGTGTGTGTGTGTGTGTGTGTGTGTGTGCGCGCGCGCATGCGTGTGCATGTGTGTTGTACATGTGTGGTAAGTGCCTGTGCAAGAGTGCAGGAAGATCGTACCTGCCTGTGGTTATCCCCTGATGTGTAACCTTGGGGCAATCTTGGAAGCCTCAGAGCCCCTGTGACTTGCCAGGATCTCTTCAGTGTCATGGCAGCCTTGCCCAGGATGTCACGTTCTCTTTTCTCTGCATTAGGCCTGTATTATCACACACATTGAAACAAGAGGGGACTATGGAAGAGATTTAAAATTGGCTCAGAAATTTTGGGCAGAAATAATGTCTGGAGCCCTAACTCCACAGCAGGCAGCGAACACTAAAGATGTGGCTGTCCTCATTGCCACTGTCTTCCCATCAAGCGGGGCAGGGCAGGCAGGAGTCAGCACGTGAGTTTTAGGCACTGCTCAGTCAGCTCTGTTGCTGCCCCTGAGGGCTCCTTCAGGGAAGTGTGTGCCTCTTGGGGAGGGATAATGTCCGCTTGGGCAGTGGCAACCACCTTAGGACCCCCAAAGGCCCTCCACAACGATCCCAGGTAAATATTAGCTGTTCTCCACCCTCAAGGGGACACACACAAAACTTCCCTGGTATTAAGGAAGGAACAGAAAAAAAGCAAACTGGAGAGAGACAGAGAGTAAAGAGTCCTTGCCGTTCTTCTCTTCCTGTGTACGACCAAACACTGAGTGAGAAAGGGAAATGTCTCAGTGACACACGATGCAGCACAAGAAACACAACCACGGTGAGGAGGTTCCTCCATGCATGCCGCTGCTGCGGAGGGGCAGCTCAGATGTAGACAGGCTGCTCCTGGGCCGTCAGCAGTCTGTACATGGCTGCTGGCATCGTCTTCATATGGATCTGAGGGCAGACAGCCATGTTAACTGGGGCTGGGACCATACAGTTTCCAAGAGAGCCCACCCCCAACCGCCAGACATGTCCGAAGAAGAGTGAAGCCCATGGCTTTCTAAAAAAAGTTTTTTTTTGGGGGGGGCACTGTAAGTGATAGGAAAAACTGGGTAAGGTGTAGTTTCCCAGTTAAAGGCTCCTGTCTTTACAGCCCTTTAAAAAGTAAAGATGGCTCCATGGGAAGAAGGGCTCTGGATTTCTAACTGCCTGCTTCCATCCCCTGTCTGGCAGTGGGGAGGGCCTGCCCATCTCAAAGCGTTCTGCTACTACATCAAGAGCAGAAACCCCAGAAATGTAGTTAGGATGTGATGCGAGCCCATGCCAGTGCTGGGAGCTCCTGGTTTTAGGAGTTTTGAATCTAATTTGTGTCTTCCAATCATACCTGGTGGGGTTAATTGGGAGAAAATGAGAGAATTTGGGGAACCAAAGGGAGTAGCAACACAAATGAGGAAGAGAAGGTAGGTAAGGTTACATCCCACAGGTCTGCGGCAGATGGTCTACCTACCAAGGGGCATCTAGGGAGGGAAAGGGGGCTCTAGGAGGCTCCCAGCAAAGCGTGTGAGGCGCACATGCAGTACCTCAGCCCTGCTGAACCCCAGGCCTCATTCCTACCTCCCCAACAGCATTGGAGAGGATGTGGACGATCTTTTCATGTGGTGTGGCCACCACACTCTGGCCATTGATTTCAATGATCCGATGTCCCACGCGGACCCCTCCTCTCTCAGCTATTCCCCCTCTCATGAGGCTGCAGATCTACCAGAGGCAAACAACAGGTTACACACAGTGGGCAGGGCCACATCCTCAAACCATGTGGGGGTGAAGGACTGGCTTCCCTGGGGCCCTAGTACTCTACCGTGAATACCCCTTAGAAGCTGACTTGGCGAGGCTTGTGATTTAAATCTCTCAGGTTTTTTTTATGAACCGTAAGTTTGGTGGCCCAGTACGGAGCTCTGGTCGAATGTTTAACTAGCATGCACAAGATCCTGTGTCTGGTCCCTATTACCATATACAGCAGTGGCAAAAGTAGGTTTTATAGCCCAACAGGCTGCCTTGGGCACAAACTTTGCACAGAGGTATGGCAGGTGTGAACTTACTCGTGTGCTGAACTCTGACCACCTTCCATCCTTTTTGGGCCTATCTGTTGGCAGTTAGTGTTTCAATCGGATTTCCATAGTCTCAAGCAGGCTTACCTATGGAACTGTTTGATGCTAGAAGCCTATATTTGAGGATCACTATTGCATGATCTAAAGAGGCACTGTGGGACAATGGTCTTTTATCCTGTCACTTGTATTACTTTTAATAAAACACTGATTGGCCAGTAACCAGGTAGGAAGTAGAGGTGGGATGGCTAGGCAGGAAGTAGAGGCAGGGCAATGAGAATTCAGGGAAGAGGGAAGTTTGAGTCTTCAATTGTGACCCAGCTGCAGAGGAAGCAAGATGTGACTGCCTCACTGAAAAAGGTACCAAGCCACATGGTTAATTCAGACAAGAATTATGGGCTAATGTAAGTTATAAGAATTAGTTAATAAGAAGCCTGAGCTACTGGGCCAATCAGTTTATGATTAATGTAGACCTCTGTGTGATTCTTTGGGACTTAATGGTTGTAGGACCGGGCAGGACAGAAAACCTCAGTCAACAGCTAGAAGCCTACTGTGTTCCGCACTATGGCACGAGGAGAGAGGGACCTGTTGTTCTTCTCTATTTGGCGGTGCTTGGCCAAACTCACTTCTTACAGGGATGGAGTCAATGGTATAGCCAGCTACTTCCTGTGGTTCGGCTGTAACCCCTGGTGAAGGAACGCTCCCAGTGCTGCAGGTTACACCTTACACACTAAGCAAGAGTGCTTGTGAACTTAGGAAGCTGGCTTTACACCCCGGACCCTGCATCTTTATTCAAAAGCTGATGCAGACAAGACCTGCAGCAAGGGAGCTTAGTGGGTCTGGGGTGAGTGGGTCCTTCTGGCTCTAGGGTGCTCTCAGGTCAAATGTTCCATAGCTGATTTCCACACTGGAGGTGTGAGACCAAGGGTCTAGGGTTAGGGCTGTGGCTCCTTGGTAGAATGCCTGCCTAGCACACTCCACCCCCAATCAGACGAAATCCCAAGCTAGTCAAAGTATAACCGAAAACCCCAAATCTATCTGCTGGATGAAAAGATGAAGGGAGTGGACCAGCTAGAAAATAATTCAGTATACCTCCATTTCCATTTGTCAGTATTGGAAAAGGATGTGGTTTGACGTATGCTTACAATTCCATTCTGGACGCTGAATCCCAGCTGGTAGCGAAGGTCCGGCCTCCTTATTAGCACTGTGGTCACTGGAGGGCACCTCACGATGTTCAGCTTTACCCGCGACTGGTTCTTTAAGCCCTAAAATGTGAATAAAACGCAGTGGAGTGGTGACCACTGAGTCAGGCAGAGTAAACAGAGGCAGACGCGGCCGGACACAGAGGCAGCGCCCACACCTGCAGTCTTCTGAAGGCTGTGTGTGCCCGACCTGGAGCCATCCCTGTGAGGCCTCCCTACAGGGTTGGACTCTGGGTGGCTGCAAAATGGACCTGGCAAAGGTACAACTATAAGGAAAAAAGTCCATGTGCTTGAGGGATGAGGGTGTAGCCTGTTGGGGGAAAGCCACACGGGACATGCGCTCTCTCCTCGCCAAGGCAGACTCTAGCAGTGACTCCTAACAGAGGGTGTACACATCACAGCAGCAGCTCACTCCCAAAGCTGCTTCTCTCTGGTCTCGGGCTGCTTCTTCCCCACTCTTAATGTCTGGAGAGATCTTCTAGCTTGTGGGTATCCCCAGTACAACTGGAAACTCAGTGTGTTTGCCTTCCTGGGATGTGATGGATTATGAAGAAGAAATGAGACAGGGAACTGCACATGGGTTCATCCTTGGTCACCTGCCCGTCCTCTAGGCCAGGATGGATTATAGAAGAAAAGCTGACCTTTAGTTATGCACGGGAAACGGTTTTCAGAGCCTGTTTGCAGCTCCCTACACATTAGCCAAACCATCTCTCCTCCAGGTAGGTGCATCCACCATCTCGTCAGCTACATGCTGAGAAGTGGGGACCATGCAGAAGCCAGTCCAGAAATAACTATGCCCCCTCCAGAGCTGCTGGTTCTGAGGAAGGCCTGTTCTGCCCTTGTTGCCTCCTGCTTGCTGGAGCAGATGCTCTGAGCAGCAATCCCCGAGCCCTTTCATGCACCAGTCCCCAGCATGGACAGGCTTTGAGAAGGAGCTTCCCATCCCAGTTCAAGAGACACTGTGCAGAGGATGTGGTGATTTCTGCATCCTGGAGCAAACAGATGACACTGTGAGGTTGGAGGCCTTGCTGCTACAGCTAAGGTCGGGAGATCAGAGCACTCAGGAAATGTCTGCCTGACTGGACTCTTATCTGTGAGACCAGAAGATTAAGAAAAGTCTGAAGGTCATTTTAGACTCTCCTTCAGGAGAGAGAGAGAGAGAGAGAGAGAGAGAGAGAGAGAGAGAGAGAGAGAGAGAGAGA
>NC_022015.1:53391328-53425917 GCF_000317375.1 Microtus ochrogaster | reverse complement strand
AGAGAAGCAATTTAGCAATTTGAGGGGGCAAGGATTTGG
This sequence comes from Microtus ochrogaster, assembly GCF_000317375.1. Classification (NCBI taxonomy): domain Eukaryota; kingdom Metazoa; phylum Chordata; class Mammalia; order Rodentia; family Cricetidae; genus Microtus; species Microtus ochrogaster. The sequence goes on along the minus strand of NC_022015.1, from coordinate 53,425,878 downwards.
GACATCTCTTAGAGATAGAGTGACATGTGACTTGATGCTCATACTCACATTGGCATCACCAGTGTCCCCAGTGGTTGGAAACAGGCTAGGGAGCCCCTAGTGAAGGGACAGTATTTTCAATGCCGTGGATGATGGAGATGCCAGTGACAGAGTTGGACCTTGTGTTGGCAGCAAGTCTGATAAGACAGAGAGAAGGTCTGGCTTTCTGCTTCCAGAAGTGGGACAAGCATGGCCAGGTGAGGAGGACAGTGCTGGTGTCCTCAGATATGAGCTCAGGTCCTATTTTCGCTACCATATGCAGTGGGGCTCGTAGGCACTTGCTCTACCTGAATTTCTCCACTTTTTCTACATGCTGACACTGAGGTCTCTGCCAGGTTCAGTTTCTATATACATCTTCCTAAATGCCTTAACCCATGACACTGAACTCAGCCACCAGACTTCAAAACTCGGACTCATTCCACAAGATCAGAGCAGGTAGGAGAAGTGAGGCAGGCTGGACCTTGGCTATGAACACACTACATTTTTCCTTGAACACCTCCTCATTTTGTTCACTTAAATCACTTATATAGCAATAAATGGGTTAGGCACTGGACACTGGTAGGAGTAAGATTCTCCAGGTCTCCTGGAACTGGTGGGAGCACGAGAGGCTGAGAGAGAACACACAGAGTGTGTGTCAGGACTGAGGCAGGAACAGAGGTGCTGGAGTCCCCCCACATCCTCTGCAGAGCAGGAATTTGTGGAAAACACTGTGACAGGAATCATGGTCCATCACACAAAGCCATGTGTTTAAATGCTCGCACCTGCTAACCGCCCAGGCAATCCTGAAGATCTTATAGAATATACCAAAAAGCATGAGAATGAAACAATTTCCCCAGTGTTACCTATGAATTTCACATGGCTCTGGTGAATTGATTTAAGATGCCTGTTGGATTCCTCAGCAAAATAACTTTTGAGCCTGGAGAAAATGTGCTTCAGCATTAAGGCCTGAGAAATGGCAATTTGAAATGACCAAGCATGATTTGCTCTGCTATCCCTAATCAGTGTTTCAAGTTGGGTCCCATTAACTTAGATTTCTGACCTGCCATTTTGTTGGAGGTGCCAATTAAATAAATGGTCATTTCATCCCCATGACAACAGTGAATGATGCAACCATTTAAGAAATATGGTGTGAAGAGAAGAAGCCAGAGCGGTATCTATAGCAACAAGAACAATCCCACAATACTCTTGAGAAGGAAAGGAAAGCCGGGCACTGGGTTGGAAAAGGACCTGAAGTCTAGAAGGAAGGACTTGGAGGCAAGAGCACGAGCAGAGAGATGCTAGTGTTCTTGGTCTACCAATTACTAAGCTTTAGGAATGAGTTACAACAGGGAAGGTAAGAGCTAGGCAAAAAAGAATTCAGAACTAGAACTAGAAACTAGAAACACATTCCACTTCCTACAATCTGAGAGAAGAAAGGCCCATTAGCATTGCAGTGGCAAGATACAGAACATATTGCTTTAGACTCCTGTTCCTCAATAGCCAGGCCAGAAGACTGGCAATGCCAACTTCCCCAGGAGTTTACTGAAGAGCAGAGTCCCATCTAAGACTTGTCGGAATAGAACTGACACCTTACCCGGATCCCTGGGTGGCTTGTGTGAATGTGGGAAGCAATGACTGATGTCGGGTAGGGTAGCCAGCACAGGGACCTACTGAATGATCAGCAGGACAGTGAAGCTCTGACGCCCGGACATTTCCCTGCAGGGACTGGGGTTGGGGGTGGAGCAGTGTGAGCATCCATCTAGGTCCAGGCTCAAGGTGGGGTGATGTCTAGAGAACTGTAAACAAGGGCACTGTATCTATGCCAGTCCTCGTTTGGTTTGGGGTTCCCTCAGCCAAGACAAGCCACGGCTCCAAGCTGAGGATCTTGGGACAGGCGAGTGCTCTAGCTGGGCCTGCCTGCTGTGCCCATCTCTGCTGAGGGAGCCATCCAGGCAGCAGCTTTCTCAGGCCCTCTGTGGCACTCGTCTCTTTCATCATCACATGGCCTTTTCGTCTTCCCAGTCTGTGGAGATTTTGTTTACAGACATCAAAGTTCAGCTCTTCAGGAAGCTTTGAGCTTTGAGCAAGCTTCGCTTTCACCTTGAGCTGGTCATCTGTGGACAGAGCTGCCCCTAGGCAGCAGTCAAGATGGTCAGGCTGACCTCATAGACACCACGGTCCCTCGTCTTATCTATCATTAGAGGGCAACGTGGGTGGGTGAGTGGAGAGGTGGGGTTTAATGGAATGGCCAGGTGGGGACCATGAGCCTTGGGGTCTCAGGTAAAGCACGGCTTATGGGAAGGTCAGGCTCTGACATAAGATTGGGACTTATCAGACTTTCCTACTTGTTAAGCCGAGGTCTATCCCCACCTTCACCCAAGTTTCTCTCATTTATATTCTCTCTCTCTCCCCCTCCTGCTTGGGTTTCCATGACAAAATATACACTGGGCTTACAATCAATGAAAGTTACTTTTAATAGGCTGGCCCAAAGTCTGAGATCAGGGTGCTGGCAGTCAGGTGGTAAGGGCTGCCATCTGGGCTGCAGACAGTAGGATTCTGGTTGCTTTCATAGAGGAAGAGAAGCAGAGAGCCCTGTAGGGTCCTTTGCATAAAGGCACTGATCCAATTCATGAAAGCATCACCCTTAAGACCTAATCATCCCCCAACAGTTATTGGCATTAGGGCCTCAACATGTACTTTAAAGGGGCATATGCAGTCTACAATACCCTTCTCTCCATCCCATAGCCTTTCTGGACCCTGGTTAACTGCACATAAAGTCACCTTCAGCAGTTTCACTCACCAATATCTCTCCCTCACATCTGAGCTCTGCACTCCATACACAGAGCCTCAAGACTGGCACTATCGACTCCTGTGGCTGGGTAGGTCTTGGCTGTGGAGGGTGCTGTCCTCTGCACTGTAGGCTGTGCCTCTAGTACCATCTTCATGCTAGCCAAGGCATCTTCAGGCTTCTGGAGCATGCAATATTACCTCTGGCTGAGGATTTCCACTTGCACAGACACCCTCCCTGGACAGAGGCGGGTGGTGTCTCGGGGGTGTCTCTTTTACTGGCTGATGTGTCTCCAGGGGCCAGCTGTGTGACTGCTGTTCTGTGCCTCAGTTTCCTACTCATGCAGTGGGTGCTAACAGTACCCATTGCATAGAAGTTCATGAGCAACTGGAGGCATGAGTTCAGTGAGCACCCTCTAAGGGTTAGTGCTGGGTGCACAGCCCTTGGCTTCTGTAACTGTGGGGCCAGTCACCTCTTCTTGCTAGGCCTAGCTCCTGGTTGAGGACCTACCCACTGTCTGGGCCACACAACCCCTTGCAGTTCTCACATGCATCTCACATGCACACACAAGTAACCTCAGGGGAGAGAAGGGAGGGGCAGGCCAGTGGGCAGAGGTCCTGCTCTTCAGTAGAGGTCACCATGACAACACCAGATCAACCCTGCAGGTCAGGCTGAGTTCTTCCCCTTGACTCAATGCCAACCGACTGTTGCTCAATTCAAGCAGACACTTCTGAATACCACTGTCCTTCTTGATACAAACCTAAGTTTTAATTCCTTCAAAGTCAAATTAAACTTTCAAGATCAAATGTTTCCACTCCTAAACTCTTGCAACCTTTTACCTCTATGCTGCTACACATCTTTCCAGGAATGTACATATCTTGTACATGATTGGATTCTCCAGGGTTCATCTCAGTGCCCAACAAAGGTCCAAATAAACATATCTGAGTGACTCTCTGCATTAGACAGCTTTTCTGATCTCATCATCACTGTCCAGCCATGTGCTGCACAGGGATCTTAGTCAACTAGACAGATCTGTATGCTGTGAATATATTTTATTACAATTGGTTATTAAAGAAGCTGTTTTGGCCAGTGACTTAGTAAAGCCGGGTGGGAAATCTGAACAGAGATATATAGAGAAAGGAGGTGGAGTCAGGGAGAGAGATAGACAGAAAGTAGGCAGAGTCAGGGAGATGCCATGTAGCTGCTGAAGGAGAAAGACACCAGCCACCAGCCAGAACCTTACCAGTAGGCCCCAGATTAATAGAAATTAATAGAAATGAATTAATTTAAGACATAAGAGTTAGCTAAAACTACGTCTAAGCTATTGGCCAAACAGTGTTGTAATTAATATAGTTTCTGTGCTATTGTTTGAGTCTGGGTGCTTGGGAAATGATCTCCACCTACAGGTGTCTTAGCATTTCTATTGCTGTGAAGAGACTATGGGAGCCAGGGAGTAAAATGGGGTGGTTTGAATAGGTATGGTCCCATAGACTTACATGTTCTGGGGCCATGGATGCTATAGTGTCATACTGGCTACACAAGCAGCAAGGATCAGTGCTGTACTAGGTTAAATATATTTATTACACTGTATTTATATCATCATTTTAGGGTGTACTCATTAAAACACAACATTAACAGTAAGATAGTATGCTGTGTTATGCTGGCAGCCCTCTCGTGGGTCCTACAATTACTGTCTCTCTTGGTTTTACCAAGAGGCCACTTCAGGTGACTGACCTAAACTGTCTAATTACTCTGCGATGTTTGGAAAATGACAACATTGCCTAATGATTTGCATTTCCCTGATGGCTAAGGATGTTGAATATTTCTTTATGTGATTCTCGGCTATTTGAGATTCCCCTGTTGAGAATTCTGTTTAGACCTGTACCCCATTTTTAATTGAATTATTTATTTTATTTTGATGCCTAGTTTCTTGAATTCCTTGGATATTAGCCCTCTGTCAGATGTGGGTTAGGTGAAGATGTTTTCCCATTCTGTAAGCTGTTGTTTTATCCTTTTGACAGTGTCCTTTACCTTATAGAAGCTACTCAGTTTCATGAAGTCCCATCTTGTTAATTATCTATCTTAGCGCCTGTATTACTGGTGTTCTGTTCAGGAAGTTGTCTCCTCTGTCAATGCTTGCACAACTATATTCATATCAGCTTATTTGTAATAACCAGAAACTGAAAACAACATAGATGGCCCTCAACTGAAGAATGAATAAAGAAATTGTGATACATTTATATAATGGAGTATTACTCAGATGTTAAAAAAGGATGGAACTAGAAAGATCATCCTGTGTGAGGTATCCAGATCCAGAGAAATGAATATGGTATGTACTCACTCATGAGTGGACATTAGCCACAAAGGAGAAACATGCTACAGCCCACAGACCAAGAGAAGCTAAGCAACAAGGAGAACTTAAGGGGGATGCATGACTCTCACTGTGAGGGGAAAGAGAATGGATATTGCCAATGGGTGGGGGGAGAGAGGGGCCTGAAAGGAGGAATGGGGATGGGAGCAGAAGAGATCAGGTTGGGGGAGGATGGAAGGAGAGAGTACTGGGACAGACGGCTGGAATCTGGGGGCGTCGCCAGGGATGACCTAGAAACCTAGAGCAATAGAAACTCCCAAGAATCTATGAGGGTGACTCTAGCTAAGACTCCTAGCAATGGGGAGCATGGAGCCTGAACCAGCTATCTCCTGTAATAGGCAAGACTTCCAGGGGAGGGACTGAGACATCAGCCCGGTCACAAACCCTTCATCCTATAATTTGTCCTGCCTACAAAATGTGCTGGGTGTAAAGATAGCACAGGAATTAGGGGAATGACCAACTAATGAGTGGCCCAGCTAGAGACCTATACCCTGAGAGGCACCTCGCCCCTGAGGGCTGAGAACCAGAGGTGAGATACCACAGAGACCTAGGATAGAACTAAACACAACCAGCAAAAACAAAACTCAATGAAATGGCTCCTAATGATATTCTGCTATTCTCATAGACTGGTGCCTCGCCCAACTATCATCAGAGCGTCTTCCCCCAGTGCCTTAGTGTTTCTATTGTGAAGAGGCACCATGGCCATGGCAACTCTTAAAAGGAAAATATTTAATTGGGGTTTCAGAGGTTCAGTTCATTATCATCACGGTGGGAAGCATGCCCACATGTAGATAGATGTAGTGCTGGCTACACCTTGATATGCAGGCCACAGGAAGTTGAATGAGACACTGGGTGGTATCCTGAGTATAGGAAGCCTTACAGTGACACACTTCCTCCAACAAAGCCATACCCTCTCCTACAAAACCACACCTCCTAATAGTGCATCCCCTGTGAGATTATGGGGGATAAAAACATTCAAACTACCACAGCCAACAACTGATGGAAACAGAAGCAGAGACCCACAGCCAAATATTAGGTAGAGCTTGGAGAGTCCTCTGGAAGAGGAGGATGAAGGATTGTAGAAGCCAGAGGGATAAAGGAAACCACAAGAAAACCCATAGAACCAACTAATCTGGGCCCACAGGGGTTCAGAGAGACTCAACCAACAACCAGGGAATCTACATGGGACTGACCTAGGTCCTCTGCATATGCATTTATCTGGCTGGCTATAGAGGAGTATTTGGGTTACAGAGCTAAGGGAAATCCTGCTGGGGCTGAGTCTGGGTTACGTGGGAAGAGCTGAGGTAACTGATGAGTTATACCTATGATGGGCATTGGATTGGTTGCAGGTGTTATGTAAGCCTCATACATTGTGACTCAGACCTATGGAGAAGGTTATAACTGTAACTTGAGGGTTAGCTGCCTTGAATACAAGTCCATACCGTCTGTAGCTGGGTCTTCCTCAGGGCCTGGCTAAACATGTTCACACATACTGAGGACGGGATGGCAACCGACAAGGTTTGCTCACACCTAGGTACCTTGATGATGCTCTGGCAGGTGGACAGGGGCAGGCCCACCAGGCTGGTGCCGTTGATGGACATGATCTGGTCCCCTATGTTCAGCTTCCCTGACTTCTCGGCGGGGCCTCCGTGCATCATGTTGGCAATGATCACAGTGGGGAGAATGGATCCCCAGCCCGACTCTACAATCACAACTCCCAGGATTTCTCCTTTCTGTTTCTCTATGAAAACCTGGAAAAAGAAAAATATGTAGAAAGCTCTTATCAGCAGCTGTATGGGACAGGTATCAGATCTGGTCCCCTCCCCTCATTCCCCCCTCCCCCCCCTTGTGGGGAAAAGAGATACTTTGTTGTAGCATGTTGTGTTCTGGCAAATAAAACTTGCCTGGAGATCAGAGGGTGGAGCTAGCCACGAGTTAACCATAGAAGTCTGGAGGTCTGTACAGACAGACAGGAAGTGGTAAGGTGGGGTGGAGGCAGGAGTTTGGCCCCCTTTTGGTCTGAGCAGTTAGCGAGCTAAGAGGTGACTGTAGCTGGTCCTTTGCTTCTTAGGTATCTTAGATATCTTTTACCTCGATATCTGACTTTGGGTTTTTATTATTAAGACTAATTAGGATGGCTCTTCAATGCTTCTTGGAGGATGCCAGTCCAGGTGGGTTCCTGTCTTCTCTACACTCTGTGGCATCTGGAGTCTGTAGGAAACCACTTCACACACAATCCCCCATCTAGACCCTGGAATTCACCCTCATTTCATATGACCAATGTGGCCTCACACACAAATACAAGGGGCACCACGCTTTTCTGTTTTAAAACATCAGTTGTCCTATGTAGTGAGAGCTTTGGTGGCCTGTTACACTAATCCACAAATGGCTTTGGGTTCTATGCACAGGTTTTCTTATCCCACAATGCTCTGCAAAGTATTTCCAGTATTCAAGAGTTGGGAGTGATAAATACATGAAGCACTAGGCAAGGCAGAAGGAGAGGAAACAGACTGACGCTGAAGTTGCCATGGCCAAAAGGCTGTGGTGCACACAGGAAGAACAGATCCCAGACATACAGGGTGTGTTTGTGACCTTGGGTGGCTGGTGCAGAAGCAAGTGGTAGGACTGGACACCTATATATATGGAGGTGTGCAAAGAGGCCACGGAAAGACCCTTTTGGAAGCATCCAGTGGAGTCTGATGTGTATGTACTGGGAGCCAGCAAAGCTACTGTTGTAGATGCTGCCCTCTCCTCCCAGCAGCTCAGGGAGCAGCGGGCCCCTTCCCTGAAGCATCTCCCACAGCAGAGTGGGACACTGGAGTGTTCCCCATATCTATATTCCTGTGCTGCGGTTCTAATCTTAGTGCCTCCACATGGAGCAAAGGTAAACTGAGCAACCCAGCTAAACTGAGGACATTCGAGCGTGCTCCGATCCACTGTGACTGTTGCTCTTCTGGGCACATGGGAGGTGACACAAGGACATGAGGAGAAGAGGCCATTTGAGAGCCAAGGAGAGAGGTGTGAACACAGCCCTTCTTCCCAGCCCCTGGGACTCAGGCTTACCAACACTTCAACCTTGCACTTCAGCCTAGAACCAAAAGGCAACTCCTGTCTGTTGCTGGAGCTGCCTAGCCTCTGGGGCTACAATGGCAGCCCTAGTCAGTGAATGTATCCCTGCCCATTCCAGGTCAGTATGGGACAGAGGGTACACCTACCTTCAGGTCTCCTGCCCTGTGTTTCAGAAGGAAGGTCATGGCCAGCAAGACCATACTCCTCCTCAGTACCCCCTCCACTCCCCATTTGCTCTTAGTGCAGGCTTCCATTGGACCTCTTGATCAGGAATCCTCTTCTAGGCTGTGATCCAAGGAGCCTGACTCAAGACATCTAACGGGTCCAAAGCCCACATTCTTATTCAAAGTTCTTTTTATCTGGAGGATAAAATATTTCTGGATTTTCAAATTGGTACACTGTTTCTCTTCTTCTGTGTTTACTTGCTGCTCCGATTGAGTCACCTCCTTCCTGATGTCCCAGCACTCTGTTACTGCTCCTTACCCCTCCACTCGCTATTGCCCCTGAATATGGCAATGACCTACAACTCCAGACCACCTTGGTTGACCCTGTCTCCCTCCAGACACTCCTGTGGAGCTCAGTCTGGAACATCAGAGGGAGAGTGCCTATCGCATGATCACGTGATCTCTGTTTTGCCAAGCGCAGCTGTCTTTGATCAGTGCTTAAGCTGACACACCACTGGTCATTTTCAGGTCCCTTTCCCAGATCATGGGCTTTGTAAGGACAGACGTCAGGCCCTGTACCCACACCTATAGAATTCCCTCAAGGGGTAGAGGATGTGCAGCCTATCACTTATCCTTGTTTTCCAAAGTACTTGATGACAGGGTCCCCTGGGAGGAGCCACAGAATGCCCTGCCAATACCACCGTTTCCGGCCTCTCCTTCCACAGCAGGGCTGCCCAACCTGATAGGACCCCAGCCCGCTGGCTCAGCCTGGGAACAAGTCCTGGGAAGTACCTACATCTTTGCAGTTTTCCGACTTGGAGAAGTGGATCAGGTCATCGTTGTACATGTCCTGGGTGTTGAGCAGGTCACTGTACTCCTTCTGGCTGAGGTCTTCCGGGTTAATCCCGTTGGCCCTGAGGAATTCCTGGTACGCCACACTGAATGCCTGCCCTATGGACTGTGCGATCAGCTGGGCCTATAGCGGCAGCATAGGGGAAGACAGCAGTGAATGGGGGAGTTCCTGGCACATGTGCCCCTGGAAGATTCCTTGTGGCATTTGAGGGTTCTAAATAGCAGGCCACTCAGCCATTCTATATCAGGGCACCAGTGCCTACCAGGAGCTATTTGAAAACAAAAATCAGTATGTTTCTTATGACTGTACCCATAAGGGGGTCATTGGCACTCAGTAGACAGGAGTCAGAGATTCTGGACATCTTACTATAAAAAGGACAATATGCAATGACAAATTCATTCTACATCCGGTATAACTTTTGAATATCTCACTGGACATTGATTATATTTAACACCTGTTTCTTTCTAATCACTGTATCCATGACTAGATTCTGGTTTCTGTTTAAATTCAAGGACTCATTGGGTGGCCCTGGCTACCCTGCACATTTTAAGAATAATACTATGCAAAGTGAAGGAAGCTGGTCCTTTGGGATTTTATAAGTAAGTTTCACATCTTTCAAAATCACCCACGTCATTTGTGGCCATGGCACGAGTTGTCAATGATCACATCCCTGTCAGTGGCACATGGAGACTCCGCTTGTGTTTACAGGTATGCATTCTTGCCTGACCCTCCGAAATGCCGAGTAGAGAGTATCTACAGTATTGCATCAAATACAGTACAGTTCTCACAGCCAAGCTTAAGTAAGCAGATGCCAACCTCTGGCTGCTTCATGCTACTGTTTGGAATGGCCGAGTCCACACATTTAAAGTATCATGACTTTATCTGAACCTCTTTTCCTTTTTCATTATACTTATGGCTATAAATTATTTTGTAGAAAATAAAGGGAATTGAAGACATGGCTCAGTGGCTAAGAGTGCTTGCTGAATAACCATGAGGACTGGACTAAAATTCTACCATTAATGTAGCAAGCTGTGCATGTCTATAATTTCAGCTTCAAGAGGGTGGCAGAGGTAGAAAGCCTGCCGACTTCCAGCCTAAATGAGAAAATGTGAACCCCTGACTGTGGCAGAGACCCTGCCTCAGAGGCATAGGTGGAAAAGTGAGGGCGGATGTACCCAACATCCTCTTTTGGTCTTTGTGCATACACAGGCACCCTGTACCTGCTTGTTCACGGGGTGGGGTGACCCCAGCCCAGCCCAGCTCATCCCTCAGCTAGGGAACAATACACTTGCTCCAGATTATAATGAAAATGAAGTCACTAGGATCTTTCTGCTCTTCTCTAGTGGAGCTAAAAAAATAGAGGAAGAAAGCCCTTCTTATAAACTCTATGCTAGATGGAGGTAGGAGGGGTCCTACGGGGACCCTACAGGCTGGTGAGCCTTTTCTGGACTGCAGGAACCAGGAGCCTAAAGATTCTACAATTTTATTCATGAACTTTCCCGGCCCCACTTATTTCTCTTGTGCTGCATCCTGCCACAGCCCTAGAGCACAGTGCAAAGGGAGTCAGGAAGAGGCATTGCTGCTTAAGGCTTGAAGATCAGTGTCAGCATCTCCTGGCTTCCTGGTCTGCCTTGGCCTCCTCACTTCTTGAGGAGGGAAATTTCTTGCAGCTAGGTAAGCAAGTCCCAGAAGGGACGGTGCCCGGGGAGGTCAGGAGCTAGTGCCATGCAGAGCCACCGTGGATGAAGGGGCGCCTCTCCGTGATCACATCTGTCTTCATTTGACCTCACCTCCTGTGGGAATGGGGTCAGGAATCCTGGATTGCTACCGACCAGGGAACATTTTCATAAGGTCTGGACCTAGGGGGTGATGCTCCTATCCTTGGGCTGTGAGGAACAGGGACACTAACTGTGATAGCAGGACAGTTCTATATAGCTCCGAACTTTTCTCTGCAAACACTCTGGTGCCATGAAGACCTGCTTAGACTGGCAATCTGGGTCTTTCTCTTTCAAAGCTGCTGGCTCTTCCTCCCCAAGCAAACTTGGCACTCTCCTGCTTCAGGGCCTTTGCACTTGCTATTTCTCATTTTATTCAAGTCTCTGCACAAATGTCACCTCCTTGAAGAAAAAAATGTATTATGCCGAACAGCCTACCTGAACTAGCCCTATCCTCTATGCACTGACCCCATCTTGTATTTCAGCAAAGCACTCCCCATGTCTGATTTACTCTATCTTCTACCCCTTTAGTCTGCATAGAGTAACGCTCTACATCTGCAGTTCTAGAACAGTGCCTGGCATACAGCAGGTGCTCAATAGATATGTTTACTGTATGATGAGCCAGACTGACTCAGGTCCTGAGAAACTGGCTACCTAGTGACTATTGAGGTCACCCAGAGGAGGTTGGGGAAGGCAGCCTTACGTCCTCAGACTCAAAGACATGGCAGATCATCTTGTACTGTCTTTTTCCATCCTGGGATGGGTGAGAAGCCTCCACGTTCTCTTGAGAGTTGGAACGGGGCATCCGTCTGCGGGCCATCAGCACGACAATGTTCCCAATGTCTGCGATGTAGGAAATGGTCCTCAGGGGGTGATCCATCATAGGCTCCTAGAGGTGAGGGACAGGCAGGTGAGTGGCACGTAGGACGTGATAATTTAGGAGATGGTATCTTCTTTTCTCACACAGGCTGAGGATGGAACCCAGCTGGGGTGGGCCAGGACAAGGCTCTCACTGCCAGACCTCTGAATCCCACTCCCAGGCCTGAGGCATTTTCCTTGGCCAGTGAAGAAGAGAAGATATGTTCAGGAGAAAAAGAAAAAAAATATTAAACATTTTACACCGTGTAGAATTTCTGGTGGTGAAGCTGAAAAGATAAAATCTAAATGCCAGTGTGTGTGTGTGCGCGTGTGTGTGCGCGCGCGCGCGCGCGTGTGCATGCGTGTGCGCGCGCATGTGCACACTTGTATGCTGTACACTTTTAAATAGAATTCCTTAAGGCTAGTGAGTCCCTCCTCCCAGAGAACTTATTTGAATGACAGACAACACACATTCTGCATTTTCCTTTGTGCTTGAAGAAATTAGCCACAGTCTTACCTGCATCAGCCTTTTGTGAACCAAGTTCTTTGTTTTTGACTGGAGCCCCGAGTGAATGTGTATCACTGCCATGAGCACAGCTACATCAAAGATCCTAATATCTCAGATCCAGGGGGATGGCAAAGCCTTCTGGTCCATGTGTCAATGTTGACAAAATACGAGCAGAGAATGTAGAACCCAGCTTTGCCCTCCCCAGTGTTTACAGCCTGGGACTGCTCCCCTAAGAACTTTCTGCTGCTTCCTTGTTCAGATGTAGAAAATAAACACACCGAGTTTCTAGGCTGCTGCTGGTTCATCTGCATCAGAGCGCCTGGCCCACCAATCCCAGCTGTTCTGTATGTGTGTACCTCCTTTCTTAATTCCCTTGTTGCCCAGTCAGGTTTCCAGAACCCAGCACACAAGTTACAGCAGTCCAACACCAGGGGAAAGCCACTTTAGAGTCAGGGGAGTCTATGTTAGAATAACCCCACTGACCTTCACCCCTGAGAAAGGTGGGAGCAAGCCAGTACCTGTGTATCTGCATTCAGTACTTTGATCCTCTGCGTAGAAATGAAGAGATCCACCTCAGTCATTGGCTGAGATTCACCTTCAGGAGCCTAAGAAGAAAGTGCATCAAAAGAAGTTTTATTATATTACCTGAACCCAGGGGCATGGGAAAAGGTTAGCTCACACACTGGGTTACCAAGACACAGTCACCAGAACGGCAACACAGACTCAAGGGTTAAATTGCCAAAGCTGAAGGTACTACAGAGAGGATGGACACACGGGCAAGAGTTAGCATCTCTATGTTACAGGGGAAATGTGGAGTCCCCTCTGCTGCTGCCTTACAGCGGCAGTCACTGCAACAGATTAATCTGACATGGTGACAATTGACCCTTTCTGCAAAGGTTTTGGGGGTTAAAGAGTAAGAGCAGCTAACTCATAGTGACCTTGGAATGGTCACTCAGTTTACCCTGTCAGAGTTGATGGCGGGCAAGGTCTGTAGTAGGCACAAACAAAGCTACTGGATGCGGTTCTGGTAAGAGGGTTTTCATGTTCATACATCACCACAGCAACAGAAGCAGCTGCCTGCTCCTGCAGCCACCCCATTCCAAAAGAGCCCCAATGTTTCACATCCTCGGAGTAATTTACAAATACCTAGAAGCTCTGCAATCCCAAAGGGCAGCCTGACTCGTTTAGGGCTGAACCCTGTACATGTGTGGTTATTAGCGAGTTTTCTGTTTTTGCATCCAGCAATCTGAGAAATCCTCAAATCAAATGTACTGCAATTGGGTAGTCCCAGGTCCCTGCCACATCATTGCTCCTGCATGGCTGCAGCTTCCACACTAGAGGATTCATTTAGCATTTCCAATCTGCTCCCTGTCGTTCCTCTGAAGTGAAATGACCAAATGAGCAACAGAAAATGGCCACTTGAGGCAACTAAGTTTGGAGAAAGGCTGGCTTATGGAGCGATTCAAAACGAAATTGGAACAAAAACTTGCTGGATGCAGAAAACAAAAACACGAAATCATAAAAAGGCAAAACGTAAAAGAAAAGGACAGGCGTAACACCAAGTGATGAAGTTGTTTGTACTGCACCTTCTTCCTGCTTTTGGCTAATTTCTGGGCCGTCTGCTTAGCATGGAACAAACAGAGACAGGAGAAAAGTTAGAAAAGAGGAACTGACACGCTAGCACTGCTCAGGGGCGGAAGGCGCGTGGAGGAAGACAGACTTCAACACCCCACTTCACGGGGACATAGTCTTACTGCGAGTGCTGGGGACAAGGGCGAGAAGGGACTTCTTATGCTTCACTGTAATTTGCCATTTTAAAGAATCTCCTCTCGGTTCTGTTTTTATTGAACGCCTGATTTGTTATTTCACTGATTTCAGCTTACATTTTAATTTCTAGCTAAGTTTCTTTGGGAGCGACTTGCTGAATTTCCGCTCAGCTTCCGATAAAAACCTACAGCTGTCCCAACTTTCCTCTCCTACAAAGGCTTTGGATCCCTCTCTCGGGCTGCTTTAGCTGTATCGCTGTTTTGTGTGCTGCAATGTTTTCACTGCCACGTTACAGCACTTCAGCTGTGACTTCTCTGAACCCTCAATTAGAGTTCCGCTATTGATTTCAACATATTTGGATGTTTTCTAGCTCTTCTTTTAGCATCAGTCACGGGATGAATTTTACTGTGGCCTGAGGACACGTTATGTATGATTTCAGTCTTTTTGAGAGTTGCTGAGTCTTAAGTATTATGATCTAGCACGATTGATGCTGGTGAACGTGTCATAAGCACTGTAAAGTAAGAATTCTCAGTCATCAGTTAAGATGATAACTCTCAAATGGGTTTGTGCGTGTGCCTTGCTTGTTCTAGCAGCTTACCGACAAAGGTATGTTAAATCATCAGCTGTGGCTCTCGACTTGTCTTTGTATTGTGTCTGTTACAGAGCTGTGTTTTCTGTTTTGTAGCTGTGTTATAGAGTGCATATATATGTATGTATGTATGTATGTGTGTATATATATATATATATATATATATGGTGGTATGTCTTCCTGTTGAATTAATCCTATCATTCTCCCCCTTTATTTGTAGCAGTAATTTCCTCTTATACATTTTCTAAGATAAATATAGTTTGTATCTACTGAAAATGGACATATTTCTTCTTGTACTTATAATTAAAAGATAGCATAGTTAATAAAAGATTTCCAGATCCAAATCTCTGCTCTGCTACCTACTATCTATGTGATTTTTAGCAAGCCACTAAACATTTCTATGCCTTAGTTTCTCTATGTAAAACAGGGATTAAAATGATCTCTCACTGAACTGTTTTAAAAGATAAATGAACACACAAACACCTCTGCAAAGAGCACTGGCATTATGTCTGCGTCTGCGCTGCACAGCTATAATCTACACTTGTAGGTGCAGTTCTTCAGTTGTCTATGTTACATAGTTCATGTGAATGTGAGGCAGGGGCCCAACTGTGGAAGGTGTTAAGAGGGCGGCGGGGTGGGGAAAGCTGTGTCACTCTGATGGGTGCGTAAGGCTGGGTGTTGTGATGGGTGTAGGGTGGGAAAGCTGAGGTGTTGTGATAGCTACAATGCCAGCGAGTAAGGCTGTCTAGTTGTACCAGGTGTAGGTGGATAAGGTTTGGCTGTTGTGATGGGGTGGGTGGGCAGGTAAGGCTGGGCTGTTGTGATGGGTGGGTGGGTAAGGCTGGGCTTTTGTGATGGGTGGGCGGGTAAGGCTGGGCTGTTGTGATGGGTGGGTGGGTGAGTGGGTGAGGCTGGGCTGTTGTGAAGGGTGGGTGAGTAAGGCTGTTCTCTCAATTCCTTGGTACTTACCTGGTAGAAAAACTTTGCTCTCAGCAATGCATTTCTATTTCACTAGGGATTAAACTGTGTTGTCTGCATTATCCCACAGTGGAAACTGGATGAGTCAGCCTTTCAGATAGCACATAGCTAATTGCTGGTACCCAGGAAAGAGGACAGCCACACTCCCACACAGCTTCCCCGCCATTCTTCTGGCGGTGACGAGTCTGAGGTGAACAGTCTGCTCTGAAGATTCATGGAGGTGTTTTGCTAACCACTCCTGTCAATGGTCTATTTCTGCACCCGACAAGGCCCTAGGCAGATGTGGTTATGCACCACTCACTTGCATGTGGAGTGAGCAGCCTTCCTTGGACGTTCTGACCTGAGTCAGTTTTCATCTGCCTGCTAACATCTCCTCTTGGATCTTTCCTCGGCCTCTCTTGAAATGACATGAAATGGCCCAGGAATTCCTACTCCTGTTGGTGTTAAAAGCCCAACAAAATTCTTCAACTCTAGGCAACTGTCACCAATAAAATCCCCAGGTTCTATTGTTTTCTTCTCTTTTCTGGAACTACAGAAAGATGAGGAAGACAAACTGAGTTTCAGGACAGGTATTCAGCATGGTTTTCACACGGTTGAAGATATTTTATGCAGGCAGAGCAATACCATCTTGAAATCAGATTTCTAAGTATTCTGCGCCAAATAATAACATTTAGATGTAACATTGAAAAGATGAGCGAGCCAGTGCCTGGATGAGAGATTGGAAGAGGCTGATAGAAACCTCCCGAGGCCAAGGATGGCAGGACCCGGAGAAGAACCGTGTCCCTCTCCTCTTCCAGTCTCAGTGCGTACCAGGCACTCGCCAATGAAAGCCCCTTTAGTGGGTCACGCTGTGGGGAGGGCCTTGGCTGCCTACCTACTCTTTACCCAGCTAGCATCTCTTGATTTATGGGTCTATGCCAGGGGCCGTCTAACCTTCACAGGTCACTTCAGTAAAACACTCAAGAGGGAAAACAAAGCACAGAAAGGCTAGGTAATCTGCCCAGTGTCACACAGCAGTGAGGTGGCAGAGCAGGGATTCAGACCCAGGTGATCTAGCCCTATGTCTATTCTTCCTTGTGCAGCTAGGTAGGCTTTTCTTCTGGAATGCCTTGACTTCCCATAAAATGGGGCTAATAACACCTACCTCCGAGTAGTCCCTACACTCCAGTCTGAGCAGTGAATGAGGCAAAGGCCCTGTGGGTGCCAGCAGCAACCTCTCTACTGATCTCCTCAAGTAAGCCGGGAAGGGACATGACTCAGACAAAGCCAACAGCGATAGAACATTTGATGCTACAATGAAAGTATAATTTTTGATATTTAAAAGAAGTCACAAAAGAATGGCAAAACATGAACTCTGGGACAGACTAGTAAAGACAGATTAAAAAATGGAAACAAATGATCTGAACAAAAACGTGAGCAGCACACACTCCCTCGACAGCATTTGTGATGTCGCTGCATCAGCCTCACAGATAGGAGTGAGGATGGAGATGAGGACATCGCCCTGTGTGTGGACACCCACGGCCTCTGTGCCTCAGAGGACCACTTTAGCCTCTGCCGAGAATGAAATGGGGTCCTGGGAGAAAGGATGACAAGGGGGCCAGCATAGGCTTCAGTCACACACAGGACCAGACTCTCATCAAATCGTTCTAAGGCACTGTCAGCAAGACTGTGGCAGGGCGCACACCATAGTCCCGATAGTCCTTGCTTGAATGGGTGGGAGCTACTGTGTAAATAATATGAAGGGCGTTGGAGTATGGTGGGTTCTGACCATCACTTGCTATTCTAGTCACATGTTTTATGTTCCCAGGGGTTTTCTAATCTGTCAATACTTTTTCAAAATCATCCCCATTGATGCATTAACTTTCTGTTGAATCACTTATGTTTCCATGTTTATCTTCGCAAACAACCGACTCTTGGCTTCACTGATCTTTTGTATTGTTTTATTTCTGGTCTTTGTTATTCTGGGCTTAGTTTAGTTTTTACTTTTCTAAGTCCTTGAGATACCCCAACAGGGTGTTTGCAAAGTTTCTATTGTTTTTTCAATGTAGGCACTCATAAATGTAACCTTAGGGTATTTAATGCATCTCACAGTTGTGTTGTATTTATTTCTATTATAATTTGTTTGTTGAGAATTCCACCTATGTGTACAATGGGGATGTAACCAATGCCCTCCTTTCTCCAGTAGCTTCCCTTCCTAACTGCTTGTCTTTCACTGTTTTTTTTTGAACTTACTAAGTCTAACTAGTGCTGCCCATATGTGCACTGGTGTGGGGCACTGGAGCATGGGAAACCCACCAGGAGCCACACTCCCTGGGTAGTTTGAATAAAATGGCCCCCAAAGGATCATATGTTTGAGTACTTGGTCACCAGTTGGTAGACCTGTTTGGGAAGGATTAGGTGGTGTGCCATTGGGTACAGTCTCTGAGATTTCAAAAGACTCACGGCATCCTCAGTGTGCTCTCTGCCTCCTGCTTAGGGTTTGAGATGTGACCTCTCGGTGCTCCTGCCACCACACCTTTCCGTCACCATCCTGGACTCTACACTCTCTGTGACTGTAGGACTGATTAAATGCTCTCTTTGGTAAGTTGCCCTGGCCATGTTTTTTACTACAGCAATAGAAAAGTAGCCACTGTACCCTCCAAGAAGGATTTCCCTCCTCTAGCAGTTACCAGCTGCCAATTTGAGAAAAGCACTAATTCACCTCTCAATTCCTCGGTGATCCGCTGCCCTGTGCTGTCCTATGTCTGGTTCACCTGTTAACTGGTTTCTAGTTTCAGCAATCATTGTGATCAGAAAGGATCTAGCATAAAATTTAAATGTTTTTATCTTTGTGACTTAATTCATAATCTGTTTCAGAGAAATCCTAAACTGAGGAAAGTGTGCTCTGTAACTATGAGATGGATGATTCTATAAATGTCATAGGATTTGTAACTTGATTATGGTATTAATTTGACTTTCGGAGGAGGTCTGGATGAGCTGTCCACTAATCAAGTGGAGTGTTGAAATTCCACACTATTTCTGTATTGGAGCCTCTCTCTACGTGTCATAATGTTTGTCTATGAAACTGGATGCTATAACATTAGGTGCACATTAACTTATAATTATACCTTACTATTGACTTGACCCTTCATTATCACATGGCGACTGCCTTTCTCTCTTCTTATTGTCTCAATGTCTATTCCTATAGATGGTTATTGCTGCTTATTTCAGGCTCCTTCACCTGGAGTGTCATTTTGCATTTTGCATCTTTCCCATTTTGGTTTCGTGTAATTACTTGTAAAGTGAATTATCAGCAGGCAGAGTACTGGTGGCTCATGTCTTTTTTTGAATTCCATTCACCAAGTCCCTTAAGTTTTAATGGGAAAATTTAGTCCATTCACATCTGAGGCTATTATTGATAGGTAAGGATGTCTTCCTGTCATTTTGATGTTTTCATGGGTATGTGGCAGGTGCATGCACATATATATCTGTGTAGTGTGTGAGGATGGAGGGTAGAGGCTGACTGGGCATCTTCCTCAGTCACCCTATATACTGAGGCAGGGCCTCTCAGCTGAACCCAGAGCACACTGATTCAGCTAGTCAGGCTAGTCTGCTTGCCCTGAGAACCCTGTCTCCACTTCCTGGTGCTGGGGTACAGACAGACAATTACATGGTTGCTCAGGATCCAAACTCGGGTCTTTGCACTGTGTGGCAAGTGTTTTCCCCAGTGAGCTGCTGGCCATAAATCAGTTTTGCTCATGTTATCTTGGGAGGTCTTATTTTTTCTCCATTTCTGGGGTAGTCTTGTTTGGTAGAGTAATTCTGGTTGATTTTTTTTTCAGGACTTGGTATGTGTTATTCCACCCCTTCACAGACTGCAGGACTCCACATGAGGTGTCTCCTGCTATTTTAATGAGTGTAAGGTAGAAGTGACTGGGTGTTTTTGTCCCCTGAAGACTATAAAATTACTTCTTAGACTTTTGACAGTTTGGCTATAATGCTGGGGTGAAGATCTTTTCTGGTTAGGTATATTAGACATTCTCTAGATCTTATACCTGGATGATCATATCTTCCCAAAGATTAGAGAAGTCATGGAATAATTTTCCTGTGTCCTTAAGCAATGATAGAGAGATTTATTCCCTTTAGAGTGTTACAAAGATTTTCTTCACTTTAATTTGTATGAGACAGTCTTGCTATGTAGTCCAGGCTGCCCTCTGGTCCTCAGTTCTCCTGATTAGCATCCCAGTATGGGGATTACAGGGATGCTGGGATTATGGCAACATACAACCACCCGTGGCTTGCAAAGATCCCGAGGGCACTTTTCTCTTTTCCCTTTCCCTCCTCTGCCTTCTTCCTGTGGGGTTCTTGTTTTTGTTGTTGGTTTGTTTGGTCTAAATGAGATATTTAAGAAACCTGTTTTCAAATTCAGATGTTATTTCTTCCACTTGATCAAGTCTGTTGACATTTTCTGGTTAAGCATTCTCTTTCATCCCAAGATATCTATCTGGTTGGTTGTTCTTGAAGATCTCTGGTGAGTTTCTCATTCTTGTCCTTCTCTGTCTTCCTAATTTCATGTTTTAAAAATATCCTCTTGTATCTCACTGAGCTTCTTTATATCGATTTTAAAATTCTTTATCAGGCATTTCATCCATTCTGGCTTCTTTGGAATTTGTTGCCGAAGAGAGACACTTGTGCCCCTACACTGAGGTTTCTGCATCTCGTGGGTCAGATCACTACTCCTCCTGACAATGAGTCGGACGTCAGTGTCCAGTATGCCAGGCACTGGCTTTATTTCCAATTGGGCACTGTACTGTAGCCTGCCTGCAGCTTAGGTGGTTGCTGATCACGACTGCACTGTAGATGCTGTGTCAGAGTCACAGATTATTGCGGGTTATGCGAGTTGAGGCTGCCATTAGCAGTTTAGGCAGTGCCGTGTCAACAGTAGAGTGTGCGGAATGCTGTGTGGCCAATCTCAGCATGGGGCCATGGGGCCCACCCTCTCAGCCAAGTGTTTCAGCTACTGATGACAGCTCTGCTACTAGTAAGGGCCTCTGGTACAACAGCCCTAGAAACGACAAGGGACTTGAAGTCTTTGTTAGCTCAGACACCATACAGGGAGAGACTGATGGAACCACAGCCTACCCTCTATGCTGATTTTATCCAGTCCTACGGCACTTCTTATCAGACAAGGTATAAGGACACCAGGAAGTAGATAGGTGGGTGACAGTACCAGCTGTGGCACTCCCCTCTGCTGGCTTCTGAGAGCCAGCCCTGGAGTGGGGCCTCGGGCCCTCCTAGCTTTGCGTGTACCGGACGTCATCCAGTAGATCAGGAGTGTCTGGTAAAGTGGAAGCTTTGGCTTCAGGCTGACATCTGCTGGACAGATCGCCACAAAAATCAGAAAACACTCACCTCTCTGGCCTTGTATATTGTAGAGACACAGGAAAGAGAGGAACAAAAGGGAGGTTCCCATGGAGAGTGAGAGAGAAGATAAAGTCAGATCAGGGAAGAAACCAGCCTGCTGTAAGCAAGTGGAAGGGCCAAGCCAGAGATCACCATTGGCTTGGCGTTACAAAACTGGAAAATCAACACCTAGCATTGCTTTCTTTTTCCTTCCTTCCTGGGTGGACACTGGAATTCCTGATTCTGCTGTGTCCCCTGTGCTGAGGTAACCTAGAAAAACTTGTTCTGGAAAGGCCAGGCTCTCTATAGGAAGAACACAGTATCCATTCTCTGGAGGGTGGTTTCTCCTGAGCATGGGTGGACCCTATGACAGTGCGCTGGAGCCCACGGGACGTCTGGGATGATATAGCCTTCCTCTCTCTGCCAAGAAGTCTGGGCCAGCCCCCAACTCAGCTGCTTTCTAGGTGGGATGGACTAGATGGTCGTCTCTACTTAAAAGAGGAAGAAGCTTCTGGCTGTAGATAGTGTTATTCTGACAAGCATTTAGAAGGATAGAAAAGGAAGACAGAGTAGAAAATATTTATTGACAGGCAAGCAGTTCCTTCCAATGCGTACAGAAGCACATTGGAAGTGATACTTAGAAGTGAGATGTAACCATCTAATTTTACCACTTTACAGCGAAGTCCTCACACGACACCAGTTGACTGGTAAAGGAGAAATACATGGTTTTCAGATGCCCACTCTGCTCTGGGCAGGTCTGAAACACATTTATAATCAGTTGGTTACTTGCCTCTTTTGAAAGTGTCATCTAATTTTAGGTTTAACTGAGCTGTGAGGATGTCTGGGTGCTGGTTGGCTGGGAGATTCAGAGTAAAGGGTGTGCTTTTTCACAAGGGAGGTGGACTTAAAGGTAAAACTACACTGTCAGCCCCCATTATGTAGGCAAGAAAGCAGTTTAGGACACAGCGGGCGCCGGGGTAGCTGGTGAGGAATGCTGCTGTCGCCATGCGTGCTGCTTCCTATCCAGATGATGCGTTGCTTACCACTGCCTCTCCCCGCCTGTGCCATCTGGGCCCTTCTTAAGTGCCACAAGAGGAATGGACAGACCAAGATACTCATATGTGGGAGTCTAAAGCTGCCAGGAGGTGAATAAATAAGGGTCCCAAAATAAAGCCAGATTATGGGAACTTGATTAGTAGAATCTATAAGGCAACACTTATAGTTTTCTGTTGCAGGAAGCCTCCAGTGACCCTTAGAGTGAGAATTCTGTTTTGTTCTGGGAAGAATACCTAAGTAACCCTTGTCATAGAACTTGGTATTTTGATACAATCATCATGTGTGGCTTTGTTATGGATGGTTTCAGAGTGTGAAACATATTTGGTGCCAGCCCAGGAAAGGCCCTGTGATATGTGATAGTCAGAGATTCCCAGGTACACCTTGCAGAGCTAGTTCCTCTCTGTTGGGAAGCCATCAGGCAAGCTGTGGCAGGTCTTTGCAGTATGTTTAGAATCGGGGAGGCTAATGGCTCCACTCACACAAGGGTGTTAATGCTATGTGCTTTGCAGAACTGCACCCTTAGAGTCTGGATTAAGATTCCATTTGAAACTAGCTTGTTTTTCTTAAGAGAGTAATGCATTATTTCAAGAGCTGTGCTGGCATTAAATTAAGATGGAGAAGACCATGGGGGGAAAGCCATGAAGAAAGTTCCTGGCATTAATATATCTCTTTGGGGTGAAGCAAATGAAAGAAATTAGGCCAACTGCTATGATTTGGATCTGGAATTTTCTCCCAAAGGTCCATATGCAAGGGTTTGGTCGTCAGCCTGTTGCACTTTTGGGACATGGTGGGACCCTAGGAGATGAGTCTAGTGGGAGGAAGTTAGGTTATTGGGGGCATGTCCTTGAAGGGGTCATCAGGACCCACACTCCTTCCTTCTCTTTGCTTCCTGGCCACCATGAAGTGAGCAACCTCCTCTACCATCGACTTCCCAAGGTTGTATTGGACCGCTACTGGCCCAAAGCAACACAGGTAGGTAAGAGACTAGGAGCTAACACTTGTCTACATTTTGTATATCCCGAGACTTTGTGTTAGATTCTATTTAAATTTGGCAGAGGGAATCTTAAGACAGCTACCATCAGGCTATTGCATAAACATGGTTGTTGCTTTTGGTCATGTTTAGTTAGAACGGGAGCAAAAGCAGGGTGAAAAGATGAAAACGTTGCAATTTGGTTTTTAAAGTCCATGAAACGTTGAGGTTATGGAAGGCATGGTTTCTAAAAAGTACCCTCCAAATGAGAGAAGTTCTTTGTCATAAGACAGGAAGATGCCTTGAGGACCCCTCAGGAATCAGCAAGGTTTTATTCACTGTAGGCTTAGTGACATAAACATGTAAGTTGTCTTGAAAGACTTTCCCTGGAAAGAGAAGGCTGCTGGGGTGTCCTGTGCGTATACAGACGCCTACAAGTTCTGATTATAGAAATCATTCTATATGGTTCTAATGTGCTCAGTGGTCCATTCAGAGGTTCCTGTAGCCATGATCCGAGGAGGTCCAGCTACTGCTCAAGCTGGTGCTACATGCTGGTGTTTTCCATGTGATACTGGTTTGGGGGGAGCCCTCTAAGTATGTGAAAATATGAGGGTAAAGACAGAGATAAAATGGAGGTGCCAGTGAATTAGATGCAAGAGCAGGATGTATGTGTCTCTAAAGCTCCAGGCAGTGAGTACTGCCATCTGAGACAAGCCCATGTGGGCTACAATTGACAGGGCTGTAGGTGAGGCTTCCCAGGACCTTTGAAGCTCACCTTATGCCACCACATTCTTCAAAGTGTTTAACTTGCTTTTCTCGGGGGCTCCCAGTTAAGAGTTTGTCTAGTGTACGGCGGGAGATTTGGAAAAGTTATTATTACTGTTTTCTTCATTTGGAGATCAACTACGGCCCGAGTAGATGTGTTTAGCGCACTGAGAAGAGAGAGTTATGCTGGTTACTCTTGCCAACTTGATTCTTGAGTGGTCTGAGAGACACCAAGTAGTTAGTGTATGTCTGGGTGCTGGTGAGGGTGTCTGAAGAGAGGACTGGCATGCAGCTCTGTCTTCATGAGGGGAGCGACGTTGCTCCCGTGCTCTTCAGCCTCACTGTTCTGCTTCATTGCAATCCCAGAAACCACACCCAACCACTGTTTGTCTGGACTATGACCTCTGAGACACAATAACTCTGTTTCCTTTCCAATTGTCTCCATCAGCCCAGGCACCTCCCTCCCTCTGCCTCTAGGGTACTCCTGTGGCATTCCTCATGTGACACACCTGCTGCCTCTACTGACTGGTTAGCTTCCTCTGAGTTGTTGAGGCTGAGGTTAAGGGTAAGGGACTCACTTCGACTGTTACCCTCCCCCACAGCCCTACCTGAGAGTGCTGGGATTATCATTATTAACAGATGCAGGCCTCTCAGTGCCCTCTCTCGTCCTTTTCTCACTCTGGCCACACAGTACCAGGCTGTGTGGTACCAGACGAGAGGGGCAGAGAAGGTTCAGTTTTTTTTTTTTTTTTGGTTTTTCGAGACAGGGTTTCTCTGTGGCTTTTGAGCCTGTCCTGGAACTCACTCTGTAGACCAGGCTGGTCTCGAACTCACAGAGGTCCGCCTGCCTCTGCCTGCCTCCCGAGTGCTGGGATTAAAGGCGTGCGCCACCATCGCCCGGCAGAAGGTTCAGTTTTAAGTAGCTAAAACTAGAAAAATAAGTTGGTGAGTCCTACAATTTTAATTTTCTGACTCTAGGTTTGGGCAGTGATGCCGGCTCTCAGTGTGTTGCATCTGACAGCACGTCGGCATGCATAGGGTGAATGCAGTGTCCCTGCTGCTCTGGTTCTTCTGTAATCCTAGGCGGCATTGTGGTGGAGATTCTAGAGTTCCACATTTTACAGACTGATTCTGAATGGCTCAATCTACTTGTGAATTATTGAAACTAGATGAAACTGGTTCTTGATGTATCCAGTTGGCTTTCTCCTTTTAAGTCTTGATAAAGCTAAATAGGTTATGGCTGTGTTCAAACTAGTTTAAACTGATATTTTCTTGACTTCCAAAAGTAAGATTTAGTCGTTCATTTTACTGGACTAGTTCACTTTACTGGAAGCAAGATAGTTTGAATGGAGCCTAACATAGGATTGCTCCAATCAGTGGCCTCTGGTTGTCAGCAGAAAGCCAGTACTGCAACCTTGCCTTAGAGGCCTAAAGAGCAAGTCTATGGTTATAATTATTTATTCTCAAGATCAACCTGAATAGTGTTTAGATTATAGTTTATAGTTATGTATTGACTCAGGCTTTTAGCTAGGCAGGAATCAACCCTGCGTGAGCATCTTAGTCCGCTCTCTAAGAGCTGTGGGTTGATGTTTGCTGCTCAGGAACCTCCAGCCACCCCCTCCCCTTAGACCATGCAGTCCCCTCACCTTGATCCGGCTGACTGCTTCCTGGGCCTGCATCATTCGTACATTTTTGGAGGGAGTTTTGTCTGAGAGCAGCTGAGTGGAGCCAAGGTAATTGGCAGCAAAAATAATTCCATCGATCAAGTCTTCAGGGTCACAAGGTCCAGGGACTGTAACACATAGAGCCACACAGAGTGAATGATGCCACAGGGTGAAGCCACATCCTGATGCTGTATCCTACCCCCCTGCTCACTGTTTACATAAGTGCCAGTCTAAGACATCTCAGAGCCATCTACTATGAGAAATGATGTATTTACTTGAATATGAACCAAAGTCCAACAGTAAAAAAGAGATGTCTCTTAGCCAGGCCTGGAATCCTAGTTGCTTGGTAGGCTGAGGCAGGAAGGCAGTCTGTTCAAAGTTTGCCTATATGGCCCTTGACTGGTACATACGTGAGGCAGTAGGCTAAACAATTCCTCCCTCCCCATCATAGTCCTGTGGATTGGAGCATGGACTCTTGGGCCACAAGGGCCATGCCTGTCACATGTGTCTATCAACTGTATGCCTGCTTGGGTGAATAGTCAGAGGAATAGAAAGCTGTAATAATGGAAAACACCATTTCCTGACACTTTCTATTTCCTTTCTACCCACTCAAAATTTCCTCCCAGTTTGGTCTGTGATGGAGGAATCACATTTCCTATGTGAAGAGAATGGGGTATTTCTTTCCTTTAATGGCACCAGACTCCTACTCTGTAAACTGATAACATTGCAGCAAAGCCATGGGCCCATGATGCCAGTCTTCCAACTGACAGACCATGATGCTCCTGGCTTCACACTGAGATCAATCCCAAGGAAAATCAGATTTTTCTGTTCTCACTCACTAGTCCAGTAAATTAAATCTGTTTTAAACAGAGGGACATCTGATTCTAATCACAATCACCTATAATCCACACCCAAATTAAAGCATACCCACAACCATTGCATATAACGGGTTCACTGAAGACAAATATTTTAATTGCAAGTAAAAAATATTTTTTCTTTGACTTGAGTGGCAATTCTGAGGAGACTAGAATATAACCCACTGTGAAGCCTCAGGTTCTAGAAATAAAATAACTTGAAGTGGAAACAATTTGCTTCCCCTCTCATAGAGCTAATCTGAAGTGGTTTTTATTTTCATTTTAATGGTCTAGCTTGCCTTGAGTTGTTCCCCATGAGAAACTGCTGGCCAGGGTACAAACTTATTCACTTTTCAACTAAGGTTGTATCAAGTTAGTCAGGACCTTCATGACACAGCGGTGTGTAGCTTTTCCACTGCTGGCCTTAGCCTTTGCTCCCCGGTCAGTGACAAGAACAAAGGATTCACAGTTGCTAAGATATTCATAATTAGAAGGTTTGTGGTCTTTCCCCCTATTTTGTTTTACATCCAGTGCCTCCAAATGCTAAAAGATTCATGAACGACCCCAGTACCCAATATTTTCTCTTCGGTTCTTACCTTCAACGTAGGTTGGGAATGAAGCCAAGCTTTTTCTTGACTGTAATTAAGACAAAGAGGTTTCAAAAAGGGCAGAGCATGATGAAATATGCATTAGCACAAGTGTCCATGCAACATAAAAAAGAATACATCACCAGTGGCATTTGCTAACCAGTTACTGACCATTTTTCATTAGAAAGAGTGAAGTGTGGATAAATATATGCATTTATCCACACAATACTATTAATACCCAGAACTGCCCACTGAAGTCTTAAGTGGTCAAAATTCCCCTACATTTCAGAGGGGTGTTTGTTGGCTTTAAAAAATGTATAATCAGCAATAAAGACTATACTCTATGCACTATACTAAATGCACCAATAGCATGGCTGTGTACTCTGAGAGTCAAGGTTCCCTGGACAGTTTCCTTTAGATGGCTGACACAAAGGGATCTGTTAAAAAAACAAACAAAAAAAACAAACAAAAAAAAAACAACAACAACTCTTGTACCTTTTAATCTCTTACTGATTCATTTAAGCTGAAAAACTCCATTCTGTAAATCATGAATTTGCATTTCTTTAAAATAAGAATGAAAGATTAAGTTCCAAACACTGGCCTTCTTCATGTGTCAGCTCATAGTAGAGGTCAGCCTTAACGGCACTGTTGGGAGGGGTGAGCTAAACACCTTTCAGAGTCTGGCCGGCTGGGAGTTTATATGCCACAGGCTCCTTTTATAAGCACATACACTGGAAACGGCTCTCCATGAGAGGAGGGCAGAGGATCTGTTTCTGCTTCAAATGCGTTCTGAATGTGGAGCTGAAATGTGTGCAAAGGACTGCTCAGGTTCAGAAGTGAGCACCTATAACGGGCAACAGGTAGGGTTTACATGGTCAAGATTTACCAGGGCACATGTGATCATTTAAACATGCTCTTTGGAGGAGGACACTGTTCAGTACACTGACCCCTGAGATGATGACAGGCTCTGGGGAACCTGATGGGCTAGATGAGCAGCGGGCTGTGGGCGAGGACTAGGGTGTCACTCTGTTAACCTGCAGAGGAATCTAACGTTGCCGTGCTAATAGAGGTTGAAAATTGGTGCGCCCTATCATTCAGGACAGTCACAGGAATTCCACACTAATTGCATGGTAGACTACACAGGGCAACTTTCAGTAGGGCCCCTGCAAATGTGCTCACTGGGATGAAATGGCACCTTAAGTCAAAGAAATCGGGTCTCTTGGGTACCAAGAACTGGAGCTCCTGGCTCTAAGGCACGTGTGGAAAGGTATGGCTAGCAGGGCCGTGCTCTCATCAGGAGAATGCCACAAGCTTCTTCACAGGGGCCAAAGACCATTTTCCACCATCTCCCTGCTCTTGATCTCAGTATTTCGGAAGTAACGAGAAGTCATTAGCACCATCAAAATGTCTTAGTCTCCAGACAACTTTAAAAAGCTGATTCGGTTTTCCTGAGCTACTAGGACACTTCTCTGAATGCTAAAACCTGTTTCAGCAGGAACTACAGGAGAATTAATTTAGAGCAGCTCTAGTAGGCAATTGGCACATCCACTCGCTCTCCATTTGTTCGCTCACCATCAGATTTATTTCATTCTGGGGTAATACTTAGAAAATAACATACAATGAGGATTTTCGTCATTATTTCTAAAGATATGCAGAGCCATGTGCCAAGCCGTGAAGGGACTGGGAGACTAACACATCTACTGTCCCTATTAACAGTTGGTGCGTAATCGAAAGCTTAATATTCAGAAACCTGGTGTAGACATGCCTTCTCACACGTGGACTGAGATGACCATCAGCTGACCCTTAGCAAGAATTAAGAAAGTTTTGTTTAAGACATTAAGGGCTAGGCTGAATGTGGAAGGAAACCCCTGTCATTTGGATGGGAAGAGGCAAGAGGAGTGTGGAGTCAAGGGCAGCCTGGGCTACATACCGTTTCTCAAATAAAACAAAAACAACAGAAGAAATTAAAGCTGAGAAGTCAAGATTTTTCAGGGGTCACATGAACTACGTGTAGAGTCCATAGGCATGATAACCGGGCGTGTGACCTTACACACTTTCCACACCAGGTGCAGTAGATCCTGGCACTTCAGAGCCTGGGCTGACAGGACTTCAGATTCAAAGCACAGCTGACCGCTTGTGAGCTGGGTAGTCAGATGGACCCGGCTCTGGCTTTCGGAACTAACACATGAGGACAGATATCCACCCCCCAGAACCACCTAAGGGCTCCAATGAGATTCAGTCTATGACTCGCTCTGCCTGCCCTGTGCTGGAATACGGCAAATGCTTAACAAATGATAATGTTTGTTACTGTCGCTGCCATTCTTCCATTCTTACCCAGCCACATGCTACAAATAAAGACAGTATCAAGTAATGGCAGAAACTATGATCTTGTCACCTAGTGGCAGAATCTGTGAATAGACCAGATGAGGAGAAAATGTATTGCTAGAAAAACTTCATTTAATAAAATTTATACCTCCCAGTCATATATAGGATACATTTTAGAAACAATTTGTTATTCAGGCTGAATTTAACTTAAGATTGTCAGCACAGCTGGGCGCCAGAGATGTACCTCTTTACCATATCTAGTGCCGAGGAAGGAGCAGCTACAGCTGAACCCACTTGTGCCCAATCACTGTGCAGGGACAGGGTTACCTGGTGTGGACCCCCAGTAGGCAGTGCCCATCATCTTGGGCTAAGAGGACACTGGGTGCTAAAGGAGCCAGTGGCTCTATGCAGGGGAAAACACCTGCCCTTTTCAAGCCCTGGAAATTTTAGCTACATCTTGTATCTTAAGAGCGTAGTCAGAGTTCAGTATGTCCCCCATGAGTGAGGTAAACACAGAACTTGTCCCCAAGGGACACCTTACTTCCTCCTTGTTAAGTAGCTTCTAGTCTATAGTTAAGATGAGTAGTTTAGTTCCCCAGTCCTACTGACCATGTCTCGAGGGCTCTGTGGACATCTGAGGCTAAGTGAGTACCCGTGACAATACAGAAGGGCCTCATTCCGTCATCACAGAACATTCTTTTGGAAAAGATGCTGGTAGACAGTTCTGAGGTTCAGTGTCCTGTGATACAAAAGTTCTGTAACCAGCTGCAGACGGCACTGAACACCCGGAATGCAAGTGGAATTCTCGTATTCAATAACTACCAGACACCCATGGCCAGTGACCACCAAACTTGACAGTTCAATCATGGTTCCCATGGACAATCTTCACACAGCAGAGGAGAAGAAATATATCTCTCCAGGGTAGGCGGAGATGAAAACAATAGAGCATTATCGGGGTGAAGCAAAATAGGCATCGGGAATGAAGATGGTGCCCTACCTCTTTATTTGTGGAGGCTTCCGTGGGGTCACTGGGATGAAGGGCTATGCTTGATGACTCAGCACCCAGAGGTGAGGAACTGCCAGGAGAAGGGGACTGGAACACAGAAGAGGGACAGACAGCAGTGAGAGGCGCTTCCTTGGAGAGAACTGCCAACCGCACTCAGCAGACCTGGCCATGTGAGCTTCCAACTCCATCTCTTTTGGGATTTTTTTCTCCCATTAGGCTAACATTTTAAAGAAAATATGGACTTTCGGTAGGCATCAAGCTTAAAGGTGTATTAGACAATGTTAATCTTTTTCTTAGTGAAAGTTACAAATACTTAGAATACAAATGTTTAAGTCACCTGCCCAAGACAGTCTGAATGGAACACTGGGACCTAAAACTGCCCATTACATTGTCCAGGGCAGTTCAGATGACTAAGGTGGTCCTTCTTAATTCATAGGCCACTGTAAATTCAGAGACATTTCAACACTCAAATCACACTGTTTTGGACCATGTCACCATAGTTTAGAAATCCTTTGTCAAATGACAGGCTTGAAAATAAGACTTAGAAAAACATGTTTGGGGAGCATGGTCCATGTGTTAGTGTGGCAGTGCCTCTGTCGGTGGGCACAGGTAGGTGCTAGCAGTGGACATGAAACCTCGGTTCCTGTGCACAACGCAAGTATCCCCTAAGTACATGTTAAATGAATGACCAAATAAGCGAGTCATGGGACAGATACAGGCATGGAAACACTCCCATATGATACCAGAAAGCTCCATGTGCTCCTGGAATCTTGGGAGATGAGGGGTACATTCAGGTGGGCCTCAGAGATGGTAATCAATTCTGTAGTGATGGCATGGGGGTGCAAGGATGTGGTGCTTCCCAGCTGTGGGTGATAGACCTGAGAGCCCACATGTAACACAAGAGAAACCAGACAGGACATATTCTCCCAGCTGTGGGTATAAAAACCAGGGCGGCAAATCCTGAGCAAAGGAAAGTAAGGGCACAAGGCATCAGGATGGTATCTTTGCACAGGAAGGGACAAGTTTTACAGTGACGAGGTGCTGGGGGAACAGAGAATGTTAACAGACAAAAGAACCTCAGTGGGCATTACTGAAAACTATGTCCAAAAAGTCTGGATTACAAGAACTACAGGGGACACCGAAGGATAACAGTGAAGTGCACTATTTAGCTAAGACCTTATGCGACCCCCATCTCTGGTGATATTACTTAATTCTAAGCAGGGAGCTGAGGGCCCTCGAGCCCCTCACATGGTAACGTGAAGACATCTATCACCACAGTCAAGGCAGGAGGGCAAGCATAAGATGAGAGCAGATATAAAGCACCCTAGACCCCAGGGCCCCCTGCCACAACAAAGCAGCATTGCATGGCTTTCAGAAGAAACACACGGCATTTTCCAGTCATCACCCAAGAGAGCTGCTGGTTGTTTACTGATTTAGCACTTTTTGGCCAACTCAAAATTAATGTAAGAAAGGATGAGAATTTAATGCCATAAATCTCCCCAGTTTTTCACACGGAGAAGGCTTCTTTTCATATTTGTGCCTTGATTTTTCCCCCCCCAAAGATTTTATGGTTCCCTCTGAGCCTTAGGGAAGTTGCTGCAGTTGGGTTTTCTTGAACTGTTTGCTTCAGGGTCATGGACATACGTCGTTATAAGGAGCTACCTGACAGACAGCCCAATATTTCCCATTTATTTCCACTCCAGTATTCTACAAACACATTTCTTACCACCCTGTGGAACTGGACTGTTCTTTAGTGACATGGGAAGACAGGCTATCTGGGCAGTAGGCAGGGATGTGGAAGATGGAACCCAGAACCACACACAGTAAGGTAGCTGTGGTTAGTGCTGGGTGCCTATCAGGGAATGCTGGGGAAGAGGGGAACATGGGTCTGCTGGTCACTTCCCTGATAAGAGCTTTTACAGCCCCCACACTGACCTTACCAGGGGCCTCTCTCTCCCTAGACACTTGATGCTGTAGCCTTCAGCCACGCACAAGCTGGGGTGAGTTTCCTCCATCCACAGCTTCCCTTCCTTCTCCCCCATGTTCAGTGCTGAGTTCAGAAGCACACCCCTCACTGGGATTCCATAAATGCGAACCATAGCTCATGTCTCCCCTAAGGAATGTGTTGTAGTCTGTGTTAAACCTTGTTTGAGTGTATATGCCTAAGAGCTCTTAAGCAGCAGGGATGCTGTCTTCATTATCACACAGGTGGGGCGTAGCAAAGGGAGGCATGGACAGACGACTTCAGTGTGGTACCCTGGTTATACTGCTTCCAACCTGCGCTGAAAGAAGATATGAAACGACACTGCCCACTGCTTCCTTGGGATGATTTCTTTCAGTGGCCAGAGGTGAGTCCCCCTCTGATGGAGTGTCCCTCTGCTCCTCTGTGTAGAACATGCATTGCTCATCTTGAGCTCTAGAAATCTATTTGTTCCTGTGAGGACTCTAACTTGGGCTCTAGTGAAGTTCTTTTAACACATCACAAATTTACAAACTGCCATTTGCAGACCAAGGCAGCATGCACAACACCTTCAAACAGACCTAGCCCTTACAAGGATGAAACAAAGGTATTAAAATGTCTGCTTCAAAATCTTCTGTTATGTTCAACCTCCCTGTTTTGGAGTATTAGTTTAACTGGGCAAAGATATATTACATTTGCTTATGCTGGGGAACATTACTTTATATGAAGGTGTGTTGCATTTGTATCTGCTGCTTTTGCTAACAATGTAAAGATGTGTTGCATTTGTTTAACCTTGCCTGCCTAAGGCACTTGTTTGGTCTAATAAAAAGCTGATCAATCTCAATCAATAGTTAGGCAGGAGAAGGGATAGGTAGAGCTGGCAGGTAGGGAGAATAAATAGGAAGAGAAATCTAGACTCGAGAAGAACAAAAGGATAAAGAAGAGAGGAGAGAATGAGGGGGAAAGAGGGATATGCATACAGCCAGCCAGGCAGCCGGCAGCCAGGAGACACAGAGTAGGAACAGAAAGCAAGGTAATAAGCCCCAAGGCAAATGGTAAATAAAGAGAAACAAATTCAGTTAAAAGAGCTAGCCAGAAAGACGCCTAAGCTGGATGAGCAGTCATAACTAATATTAAGTCTCCCCACACCCCACACCAGCAAAGCTGTGGAAGCTGCCATTGCATCGTCTGTGTATTTAGAGCTCAACTCTGTAGAGTCCCAAGACCATACAGAGAGAGGCCTATGCCATGAACCCCTATAATACAGACACTGCTGACATCAATCACAAAGAAATCATAAGGATTGCTGTGGAATCCACTGTAGTCAAACTGAAAAGTACCCATCCAACCGATGTCCTACATCTCATCTAAACAAAAATATCCTTTCCTACACAAGCTACCTTATACAATCTGAAGAAATGGAGTGTCACGCCAGATGTTCAGACCTCATCAAGATACGAGAGGTATGAGAGGAAACATGATGCTTGCAAGGAGAAAATAACTACTCGGAAACAGAGCTGTGTGGAAGAAGCCTATGCGGTGCCTGAGAAGAAAAGCCAGTGAGACACAAAAGAGATAAGCGGTGCAAAGGATTGAGAAAACAACGCAGGATATGAATGGAAGTTCACAAATCACAAAAAGGACCAAAGCTTGGAAGAAAACCCTTCAATTGGTGACATAAAAATACAAAGGAAGCTTCCATATGGACCAGGAGAAGACATTTCACAATTGGGGGAAAGCTCTTCTCAAAAGCCACTTGTAAATATAAAAGAATGAAGACACTCTAGGAAATGATGGAAAGCCGTTAAGCAAAAACACATTTCATCATGGAAACCCAAGAAAGTAAATGGGAAAGACACTGGAAAATAATATTTTTTTTCATGGGAAAATGCCCCCAATGCTCTCAGATCTTTAATCCATATGGCCATCTGGATTCTGGAAACACAAAGGACAACAGATTCAATCAAAGCAGACCCTCCCCAAAAGCATGTTAAGATCAGATGACAGGAACACACAACAAAGAATCTTAGACTAGCCAGAAAAGAGTCACATGTAAGGAACGTTCCCCAGACTCACAAAAGGTTCCCTCACAGAAACCCCACTGCCTACAGGAGAATGGGATGAGACATTCAAAATAACGGGGAGGAGAAACTCCTGTACCCAGAGACATTACCCAGACAAACTGTCTGCAGGCCAGTGCAATAAGGAGTACTTAAGGGACTCTTCTGTAGTTACTGCCTTGAAGACACCTGAGTACAAAGTACCAGAAGGACACATGCCTCACACACAGAACTAACCCTCCA
>NC_022015.1:53386417-53391031 GCF_000317375.1 Microtus ochrogaster | reverse complement strand
CTAACCCTCCACAGGACACGTGTGTCACACACAGAACTAACCCTCCACAGGACACGTGTGTCACACACAGAACTAACCCTCCACAGGACATGTGTGTCACACACAGGAGAACTAACCCTCCACAGGACACGTGTGTCACACACAGAACTAACCCTCCACAGGACATGTGTGTCACACACAGAGAACTAACTCTCGGCAGAACAGATATTACGATGAGAAGAGGAACAAGATCAACAAAGCGAGCAGTGTGCCATTAATAAAACAACAGGGAGTTCATGCTTCTCAGGAACAACCTTGAGTGTAAATGGATTACATGCACCAACCAAAACAGACAGCATGAACGAGTTAAAAGACTACATACTTACTACATAAACCCACTTCTCCAGCCGAGAATCATGAGACTGAAGTGCAGTCTTAGAAAATAACACATCACACATGTGGGAACATGACCAGGTAGGAATAACTATAGCAATATTTGATAAAACAATTTAAATAAATGCAAAAAGAGACAAATATTGTCATCATATATAGACAAAAGGATCATTTTACAAGAACATAAAAACTGTAAACATACAATCCAACACAGGATCAAATCAGAGGTTCTTCAGTGGACAAAGAAAATATATATTTATACATTGGGATAATATTGAGCCTTAAAAAGAACATGGATGGAACTGGAAGTTGTTGTGTTAAGTGAAACAGATAAATATCACACCTTCTTAATTAATTGGAAATTAATGACATTAATCTCAAGACAAACCAAATAAATCTGTGGCCACCAGAGACTGAGAAGGATGGAGGAAAAGGTGGTAAGAAGTTTCAGTAAGGACACCAAGAACAGTGGAGGAGTCACTGCTGGCTCTCCTGGAGTTAGGTAACTTGTGAGTATGACGTAACTATGGGATGCTTTTGGTCATGGGGTTCATCATCGTGACAGAAATAAGCAGAGCTCACCCTTTTCTTCTGTGCATGCGTGCCTTTCACCGTGCCCTCACACGGCAGACACTCGTGCCTTCCACCATGCCCTCACATGGCAGACACGCGTGCCTTCCACCATGCTCTCACACGGCAGACACGCAGGCCCTTTGGCAGATGAGGGAACTCTGCTCAAGACTTAGCCCCAGGACTATGAAGCAAATAAACTTTTTATAAATCCCCATTCTGTGATGTTGATTTTCAGCACAAAGCAAAGTCAGACAGAGCTATTATGACAATAATAATAGCAGTATCCTGAAAGAACAGGAGTGTCACATGACTGAGGGAGCCCCATCGAAAACACTGTCACTGAGGCAGGGTGGTGGTGGCGGCACACACCTTTAATCCCAGCAGATGAATCTCAGTGAGTTCAAGGTCAGCTTGGTCTACAGAAGAAACCCTGTCTCGAAAAACCAAAAAGAAAGAAAAGAAAATGCGTCACTGAAATGTCCATAATGTCTGATCATGCTCCCAAAGCCCCACGTGAATGAAGGCTGTTGGCTTCAACGACCTTTCTTAAAAAGTAAATTGCATGCCTCTCAAACCAATATTCCAAGAGTTTTCGGATGTGACGTGGCTGCTGTGATGAGGGCCACCCCTGAGAGGGTGCAGAGGCTGCAAAGGCTCCTTCCCTATCACAGAACCCTAACCTTGTTCTGGGGGCTCCCAAGTCTTGGGTTAGTTAAAGCACACATCATCAGTTAGCTCAGACGACATTAGGTTGTGTCATCAAAGCTACTGAGATAGGGCTCTGCCACACGAAGAGCCTGTTTTATAAAACAGTCTGATCATAAGAACAACAGTTTATATTTTCCCCTTGGAAATGGCTTGGTTGTTTTAATTTCCTATCATGGCTGAACACACGACAATGTATTTTGTGTTTCAGGATGATAAAGTGGTTACATTGTCAAGCCCTAGTGTCTAACAGACTAGTGACTGAATCCAGTCTTCCCTGCTCAATGCTCTAAGGCTGGACAGGGGGCCTGTCCTCCATGACCCTTCCTGAGAAAGGGGAAGGCACTTCTGGCCCACCTCCTGAGGGTGACAGGCAGCCTGGCTCGTGTGAATGCGCACTGATGGGCAGCTAGTTATCCGGGAACCTGTACAACACTCATCTAATAGAAGCAGTCTTACAATTCCAATCTCACATTGGTTTTTTTCTTTCTCAGAGAGTGCTCAGAGGGCCAGCACAGCCATGGGATGCTTTCTTCATCTAATTTTGTTTCCTCATTAAAATTTCATTCATGGATAAAGTAAAAAAGCAAGCAGAAGGCTTATAAAACCACATGACAAAGACTACAGTAATTCGTAAGCTCCAACACTTTAGGGGCTCATTAGTGGCTATAGGTAGGGGCGGGTCTCTCTAGCTGCTATGAACTGCTTCTGGCACCACCACTGCCTTCCATGCAAGAAAGCTCTTCTTTCAACCTGAAAGTTGGCAGTAATACTATTGTAGTGATTGGCCTACAAAGACACGCCCACCTCTCCTGTTAACTCCAGCACAGTGCAGATGACCCCAGTATACCACTGAGTAAGGACGCCTATGAAAGATGTCAGCTAGCTCTAGTGAGCCTTGAGTCCCAGTGAATACTGGTAACTCTCTTACAAGGAAACTCAGTGACAAATTTACTTCAGCGCAGGGCAGGGAGAAAGTAAATAATGAAAACGTAAACAGTTTGGCTGAACCCACCTGGGTTTGAGCTATTTCGTAATTTCACCTGTAAAGAACAACTCACAGAGACATCTGGGGTTTCCTTTCTGTCGCTTCCCCACACCCCCTGACTAAAGGAGATAGTACTAAGAGTTCACAAGCCTTCTTCCCCAGGGACCTATTTTCTCTTTCCATACAAAGCTCTGTGCAAAGCGGCTCTAATTCAAGCCTTTACCTGCTTTGCTTGGAGACTAGTCCCGACTATCTCGGTGTTTAAGGCACCCTGCAGTTCCGCTTTAACTCCCTTGCACCCCTCGGCACTGCCACTTTGTTCTCTTTCCCATAAGCCAAACCGAATCATGTCCTGTTTCCAGCCTGTGACTGCATGTTTCTGCTCAGTGGCTTTATCTCTGCCCCTCGCCTGGATTCTCCATGTGCAGGGGCCTCCAAAGGCCCATGCTAACTACCACCTCCTTGGGTAATCTTCCCAGTTCTCTTAGGCAAGAGGACTCCCTTCTAGGAGTCTTGCATGCATTTCATCTGTACTATTCATGGGCTGCTTGACTTTCTCCCTGTATATTATAAAACTATAGTACCCTGTCATAGTATTTCAGGAAGTACAGCAAAGGCAGGATTTATAATTAATTGACATGTTTCTTCTCCAAGTACCTAAGACAAAGGCCCTCATAAAATATACAACAGGGTTTCAATACATGTAATGGATAGAAAGCACACACAATACCTAACTTGTATCATTTGGAAGAGCAAACAAAAGTGAGCTCTATGTAATAGTTTTATGTAACAGGGTACGTTCTGAGTGCGCACACGGTCACTGGCACCAGGGATCTCCACTCCTTCTGGATGAGGCACTGTCACCCTTGCTTGCATATCATGCATTCCTGCGAGATTAGTACGGCAGAGTGGGCACCACAGTGGGCCCCGGTGCTCACAGAGGTGGCTGTATAGACGCTTCAATTGAGCCCTTGGACATGTAACCCTTTCCAGCCTGAACAGCTTCCTGCTTCTATGCCTTTTCTATATGGGATTTCAAAGGTGTAGCTACACAGGGTGGGCCGTGGCACATGCCCCGGTTCTTCAGTCAGCTTTGTTTTGACACTGCGTGGGGCTTCTGACTCCTGCTGCTCACAGGTGGCACTCGTGCCTGTGCCTAGCTTACTGGCTTACCTGCCTTTGTTCCTTTCCCCGAATCAGTACACACTGTTTTCCTACTTGTCTGAGTTGCTTTATATTAACCTTATTCCACTTTAGAGTTATTTTGAAAAATCCCAAATATATGATGAGTTTTGTTTCCCCAATGTACGTTCACGCTTTTGAAATTTGAAGCTGATTAAGAAGTACATAATTATCCACTCTATAGTATAATTCAAACAATATTATCAATGCACATTTGTATTTCCTTAATGTGGTGAAGTAGCGAAGCCAGGATAGGCATTGAATGAGCATAATTATGTCATTAAGATGATAATAGCTTGGCTTAATGAAGTGTTTTATATATATATTCATAATGGATTCAATTAGAACTAGTGGAAAACTGCTAGTTAACCACTCTAACCATTTCTGTTCTCTTCCCACAGAGCGCATCCTTCGGCTCCCATCCCTAAGCTCATAAACCTGTGTGGAAGCTGCCAGGACCCCGGGGAACTGTGCTTGGTAGCACTTGGCCCAGAGGAGCAACACAAAAATATCTGCCCCCCTTTCACTATCACAAGAGCTCTAAGCTTCTGAGGCCGTGTTCTCAAGGCTAAAGATTAACCAGTTAATTATGAAGCAACCATCAGTGTAAGGGTGAACCAGCCTATCACCTGGTAATGCTGTATATACTGAAAGGGTGTCTAGCTCCCTTGACTAACTGGTTAATCAAGCCTCACTTGTTGTATCTGAGATACATTTCACCAGACAAACGAGAAAGCCTTGTGCTCACTTCCCTTTCTACTGCATTCATTCCTTGATGGGCCCCTCATGCCTTC
>NC_022015.1:53384812-53386227 GCF_000317375.1 Microtus ochrogaster | reverse complement strand
AAAAAAAAAAAAAAAATAGCAACTGAGCTGAATATAACCAAGCCAGGTGTGGCACATCCTGGCACTTGAGAAGCTGAGACAAAGGGTCTGAGAATGCTCTGGACTACATGGTGAGTTCAAGGCTGGCCTGAACTGGGTAAAAACACCTATCTCAAACCAAAACAGACAAAGGAGGAAATACAGCTACACTCACAATTTCTAATAGTACAACACCTGCTAGAAATAGCAACAGCTACCACTTTCAAAGAGCTTACGGGCTGCCCGGTACCACGCAGGGGCACATTCTCATTTTCCAGC
Organism: Microtus ochrogaster; assembly: GCF_000317375.1. Taxonomy (NCBI): domain Eukaryota; kingdom Metazoa; phylum Chordata; class Mammalia; order Rodentia; family Cricetidae; genus Microtus; species Microtus ochrogaster. The sequence goes on along the minus strand of NC_022015.1, from coordinate 53,385,930 downwards.
CAGGCAGTTATTCGTGCATAAGGCACTCATAGCCATGGTTATGTGTCAGCTCTCAAGAGTGAGAGATGCCACAGCCTGGAATGGTGGGGATGCAGTGTCCAGATGAACTCATCCATCAGAACACAGAGAATCAAAAGCAGCACTCATGGCGAGACACGGCAACGAGCCCACCTTTCCCAGGTCCTGGCTCAGTGCAAAATAGCCCCTGATCTCTAAGCCACATTACTCCCAAGCTCATTTCCCTCTATCCTGGGTAATCTCCTCTCCCCACCCATTCCCTGCTTATCAAGAGAAAGGCAGAGCACCACAGTGTACCTGGGCCAGGAGCAGAGGACTGAAGCCTGGCAGCACAACCTGGTGCAGCCCAAGGGGCACGTACCTCTTCTTCGTGATTTTCAAATTGGTACATCCAAAAGTTCTCCATCCTTCCAGGTGCTACTTGGGCAGCGGGGTGAGCCCTTGGGCATCCACTTGTGAGCTGAAGTGAACTCCTGCTCAGTGCCGCTTGGTGGACAGTCTTGGTGGTGTTAGGTGCCCTTGTCAATAATGCAACTGGTAACAGGAGCTGTGACCACCTCCAGAGTGTCTGCCCCTCCACTTTAACCCTTCAGGGCTGGGCGGCTAGGGCTGTCTCGAGTCATTGGCGCAGCATCATCAGCTGATATTTCTGAGAGGAATCTGGCCCATCCTTGTTGTCAGTGGCACCTACTATTTCTGGGGGGAAATAAACTCAGCACAGAGGTGCCGCCACAGACTTTCACACACCCCAAACTCTGCTATGTTTATAAAACCTGTGAAGAGGCATCCAGCTTTGGAAGAGAAAGGGGAAGGAGGGAGGTGACTGAAGATGTTCTCTCAGGCCTTCATTGGAATGCACCTGGGTGTGTGGGGAGAGCTCAGGGAGCTCTGATCAGCTGCTGGCTGGTAGCACGGGCTGCTGAAACACGCCCTCCTCACCAGCACCAACTGCACACCATCACTGTGCTCTAACAACCTTCCTGTGTGCCGCGAGCAAGACAGGCTCTGACCAACCAGAGAAGAACTGCCTCATGGTCAGCATGGTTTAGACCAAACAATATATGATTCCAGATCAGTCTCAAAAACAACCACATCTGCCA
>NC_022015.1:53376804-53384712 GCF_000317375.1 Microtus ochrogaster | reverse complement strand
CTGACCAACCAGAGAAGAACTGCCTCATGGTCAGCATGGTTTAGACCAAACAATATATGATTCCAGATCAGTCTCAAAAACAACCACATCTGCCAACAATAGTAAGGAAGGACCTGGCATAGCTGGGTAGAGCTGAGCTGGAGAGAACACAGGGAGGCTGAGGTATGGATTGCAGAAATGGGAGCCCTCCCGAGTTCCTATGCTATACTGATTCATGGAGCCAGAGCGGCAGGGAGGGACCTGGGTGCACTAAGTCCCTTACCCTCTCAGGAGCATCAGCTTCCTACTCACCACGCCCTCTGTCAGACCTGCTAGCAGGGCTAGTCAGTGACTGTGGACAGGGTTAAATGGTAGAACAAAACACACAGGATCTGAAGCAATCCATAGCTGGAACACCTGCCATCCGAACTGGTGTTTCCTACGTGTGCTCAAGCTCTGTGGCCAGCGGGAGGGAGGACCACACGGAGACTGACCCTCTGGACTTGCCCATCTTTCTCGTCGTTCTGTGAGTCTGATGAGTCTTCCTGGCAATCAGCCTCAGTCAGTGGCTACAATTCCTGCAGCCATTAGCCAGCATTAAGAAGGAAAGCCTTTTGCAGGACGGTGCTCAGTGGGTGCCTAAAGGGCTGAGTTAGAACATTTCTCCACATGTTTGGTTTTCTCTCTGTTACTTCTTTTAAAGAGAAAAATCTTTGGGTGTTGATTATGAAGTGCCCAGACTCATACTCGATGGCAGTTAACTCTCTCTGGCTTTTTGTGAAGCCATTTTCCCTCGATCGCTCTAGAGGACACTTTGGTTTTGATTTTGAAGCTGTCAGAACAAAGCTATGGAAGCCATGCTGCCAGGGAAAGCTTGTCACCTTTTCAGGTAGTAGCCAGAGATGATCAACTCACACATGAATTAAGTTATCAGACAACTGAAGACTCAAAATCAAAACCCGAGCCTTCTGTGATGTAGGGACCAATCTTGTGGCATGACGGAACTTGAACCTCTTCCCCTGGCTGTTTTGTTTTCATTCTCTCTTCCCTTTGATGTTCATTCTGTACCTGAGACCTACTTAATTATTCATCACCACCTTCTCCAGGCTACATCAATTATGGATCACATCTGCGATGGAAAACTTCACTAGTAGCAAGATGGTACTGAGACGGGCGCATAAGGAATAGGACCCACACACCATACTGGAGGGTGAGAGCACAGTGCTGGGGGCAACAGCCGTCCTCAGGGCCTGCTTGCCCTGTAGGCCTCCCACCCTGCAGGCCTCTTTCAACCCCAGCAATTTTCCTGAATTCCATGCTTCCCAACCAGCCCTGCTTCTTGACCCAGAGAGAAACAATATTCATATGATACACTGGGTCAACTAGAGACCCAAGTGGGGCTGAGCCTAATGGATGAAGACTCCAGCCTAGTGGAACAGGTATTTCTGTTCCCACAGTCAAGGGAGACACCAGCACACAGACTGAATGCTTAGCTGGAACTCACAAGTCTTTACAGCACGTCCTCTGGACACTGACAGCCCCTTAAGATGGAAAATAAACCCAGCCTAAAAGCATGCCACGGATATGCTTGTCCTTCTGCACAAACTCCATTTTCAAATTTCTACAGTGCCCCTTCATCTCGCATTCTCGTGTGTAACCACTGCTCCATCCACCTCTGTACTGACTCTCACACACTCTGGCGACATTCTCCCCCAGTCACATTGGAGCCTGTAGGTTCTCTTTCTCACAGCCACAAGGTGGAACAACAACCTGGAAACCAGAAATGACTGATGAGGTCAGAAGCAAAAGACACCCTTCAGTTTTAAGGCCAGCTGCTCTTTCTTTACTGACAGAATGACCAAATACCAAATACGGGACTTTTCAGATGCCTTCAAAGGTCTACCTCCTGAAAGTCAAACCCCTGTTGAATCCTTGCCTGGGAAGGTCATGTGGGTCAGGTATCAGCGTAAACAATGCAAGAAAATGACAGTGGTGCAATGCCACTCACTGATTGGGTTACCAAGGACTGTGGCTTCCATCTTGCCACCAGACTCCGGAGCCTTCTTGTCTTGCATACTTTAAGGGCGAAATGGGACCTATGGGGCAATGAACTGAGAATGCCCCAGCCAAAATCAATGGGAAACCGAGGCTGTCTGCCAGTTGGCTTTGAAGAACTGAAACCTACCCACAGCATGGGAGCTTGGGAGCAGAGCTTTTCCCAGGAACATTTTACAATGGTAACAGCCCCCTGATGCCCACTTGCAGACCCTCAGAGTCTCACAGTGAGGCAGACATGCAGGCTGCTTTATGCCACTAAGTGTTGGGATGCTCTGTAAGGTGGCAGTAGTCTAAGACATCAAATAAGGATTCAGATGAAAGCCTTAAGAGCAGAACAGGCTGAGTGGTCTGGCTGTGGACTTGATAAGGGACTGGCCTCAACTGGAAGGCTATGCAGACAGAGCTCTGGCTATCATATAGTATCCTGGGGTCTCATACAACACATGTGCAGAACACACTACAAAATATCAGTTTAATTTGAAAATGGACTTGTAACTTGTGAATAGGGATCACAGTCCTAATTCTCTCCTAGCCAGCAGGAAAGCGATCAACAGAAAAAACCTCAGGACTCAACTGCTAGTCAGCCTCTTAAGTCAGGGAATGGGCAAAGACCTAGGACCCCACTGCCAGGTTGTGCTCCGAGGTCAAGGAGGAGGACAAAACCCAGTGCCCACTGGTCAGTCCCCACCCCAATTAGTCCTGTGAGGTAAGCCAACTACCAAGACTCTTATCCCACTGAAGAGACTGCTTAGTGATTAAGATCAGATCACTGACTTTCTTCCAAAAGACGGAGGTTCAATTCTGTAGTGAACACTTAGAACCGAAAACAAGAAAGCAAAATAGAGTTCACAAGATAGAGCCACTCTTGCTTGATGTCCTGACATCAGATATGCTGAAAGCAGAAGCAAGCACCTGGGCATCAACACCAATACCTTGGAATCAGGCAGCCCTTGCTAATCAGGAGCAGGGACCAAAAGTCTGCAAGGACTAGATAAGGCTCAGAAGGAGCATAAAAAGCCAGGCTCCAGGTGGCTCAGCACAACTGCCTAAACATGAATAAACAAGGACAACCACAGACATGCTACTGTAGCTGGGGGAAAGCTACAAAAGGCTTCAACCCTACATAAAGAACTACTGACAACTAAGCAAGGATGAGCGAGAGAAACAGTCTTCCCCAACAATGAGCATACCAATCAGCCCTGAAATCATAAATACAAGAAGCATTATACAGACTGAGCAAATTGTGCTTTTGTATTTAGGAGTGTGTGTGTGTGTGTGTGTGTGTGTGTGTGTGTGTGAGAGAGAGAGAGAGAGAGAGAGAGAGAGAGAGAGAGAGAGAGAGAGAGAGAGAGAAATTAATGAAAAGCTATAAATTTGAATTGAGAAAGGAAGCATAGGGGTATATTAAAAGAATTGGAGCAACTGGAGGGAGGAAAGGGAAAAGGGAAATGATGTAATTTTATTATAATTTCAAAAATTAAAAGAATTACATTTTGTATAAGTTCAGTGGAAAAACTCACTAATAGAATGGGTCATGTGGAGGGAAAGCTAAGAGGACCTGAAGACAATTAACTGGATCATTTAGCCAATATCAACAGCATTTTTTTTTAAGTTTTCTTGAAACACGGGTTTTCCGTGTAGTCCTGACTATCCTGGAACTTGCTCTGTAGACCAGGCTACCCTTGAACTCAGAGATCTGCCTGCCTCTGCCTCTTGAGTGCTGGGATTTAAAGGCATGTGCCACCACTGCCCAGAGCATCAATGACAAATTTTTAAAAAGTATGAATTGAATATGCAAGATCTTTGGCACATTATGAAAAAACAAAATCTATGAATTAGGGGAAGAAGGGGAAAATTTTCATGATGAAGAAATAGACCATAAAATCATAAGCTAAAATTTACCAAATTTAGGAAGAAAGATGCTTATCATGATATACAAACACCAAATAGACTGGACCAGAAAAGAAATTCCCCATTTAATATCATAGTTAAAACACTAAATACACATAACAAAGAAAAACTCTCAAAATTGTAAGATAGAAAGGCCAAGTCACATATAAAGGCAGACCCATAGAATAACAGCCATTTTTTCAAAGGAAACCTTAAGGAGAAAGAAAATGTTCAAGGAAAAAGAAAATGTTTCTATGATAAAAAGAAATCAGGCTAAAGTAATTTATGACTATCATGCTGGTCCAACAGAATAGAAGGAATCTTTTGGTATTGAAAAAAAGAAAACTAAGAAATATACATACAACTTCAAAATTAACAAGAAGACAGGAATCAATAAACGCCTTCCAATAATAACACTGACTATTACTGTTTTTAATTCTCTGATCAAAAGACTAAAAATAGCACACTGTATTAGAAACAGGATCCTTCTTTCACTGTCTCCAAGAAACATACATCACTAGCAAAGATAGATAATCCTTACAGTGGCAGACTAGAAAATGTTTTTCAAGCAGATGGAAACAGGAAACAAGCAGGATTGATATTCCCATTTGACAAAATACACTTTAAACAAAATCTAGCCAGAAGAGATCAAAAGGCTACAACCCATAAAGAAGATGTTACAACTCTGATCATATACACATGGAACAGAGGCAGACCTGTTTCATAAAACAAATGTTACTGGGCATTTAGTCATAGATTAACTCCACAGTAACTGAGGACAACCTTAATACGCCACACTCACCATTAGAGAGATCCTCCAGACAAAAGTAAACAGGGAAACAATAGGATTAAATGACACATAGATCAAACTAATAGATATTTACTGAGCATATCACCCAAATACTATAGATGAACATTCTCAGTAGACAAGGAACTTTTATAAAATAGATCACATTCTCAGACACAAAGAAAGTCTCAAATAAAAGAAATCGACATAAATCCTCATACTTCAGTTGATCACAGTGTACAAAGTTAGAAATCAACAGCAAGTGAAACTACAAACCAAATCAAACCCCCCAAGAACCCCTCAAAGTGGAGTTTAAACAATAAATTATTGAATGATCAATGAATCATCAATGGAAATAAAACAAAAATTCTTAGATTTGAATGAAAATCATTATACAACATACTAAAACCTGAGGTACAACAAAGGCAGCCCTAAGAAGTTGTTTATTACTCTAAGTGCCTACATTAACAACAACAACAACAATTACTTCAAATAACTTAATGATGTACCTAAAGACACTGAAAAAATAAGAATAAGCCAAACCCAAAGTTGTACGTAGGGAGAAATAGTAAAGATCAGGTCAGTAACTAATGAAACAAATGTAAGCAAAACAAAAAAATCAAAACCAATATGATGAATCAATAAAACACAGAGTTGGTTCTTTGAAAAGATAAATATTATTGACAAGCCCTTAGCTAAATTAACCAAAAGAGAGAAGACCCAAATTAATAAATTGGAAGGGGCCATAAAAATGGCTTAGTAGGTAAAAACACTTGCTATGAAAGTGAGAAAACCTGCCTTTAAAGCAGATCACTCATTTAAAAAAGTTGGGCATGGCTGCATGTACCTAAAACCTTAGCACTGTGTTGGTTAAGGTGAATCCCAGGCCAGGAGGCTACACCAGAGCTTCAGATTCAATAAGCAACCTGGCCTAAAAAAATAAAATAAAATAAAGGAAGACACGAGATCTCCTCCTCTGGCCTTCATATGCACATATGTCAAAACACACACATGTACACGTAGGCTTATACCATACACAAAACATACATACATATCACACACACACACACACGTACACGTAGGCTTATACCATACACAAAACATACATACATATCACACACACACACACGAGATAAATAAAATTGGGGATTAAAAGGAATCATTCCTGAACATGGGATGTACTCACTCATAATTGGTTTCTAGCCATAAATAAACGACATTGAGTCTATAATTTGTGATCCTAAAGAAGCTAAATAAGAAGGTGAACCCAAAGAAAAACATATAGTTATCCTTCTGGATATGGGAAGTAGACAAGATTGCAGAGCAAAAATTGGGATCTTGAGGGTGGGGTGGGATAGGGGTAAGGGGAGATGGGGAGAGAAATGTGAGAAGGGGAAGATGGGGGGAACTTGGGGAATTGGGATGGTTGGGATAAAGGAAGGATGGATATGGGAGCAGGGAAGCATATATCTTAATTAAGGAATCCAGCTGAGGGTGGGCAAGAGACCTGAACCTAGAGGGGCTCCCAGGTGCCCAGGGGGATGTCCTCAGTGCCTTGGGCAGCTGAGGATAAGGAACCTGAAATGGCCCTATCCTATAACCACACCGATGAATATCTTGCATATCACCATAGAACATTCATCGGGTGATGGATGGAGATAGAGGCAGAGACCCATATTGGAGCACCGGAATAAGCTCCCAAGGTCCCAATGAGGAGCAGATTGAGGGAGAACATGAGCAAGGAAGTCAGGACCGTGAGGGGTGCACCCACCCACTGAGACAGAGGGACTGATCTATTGGGAGCTCACCAAGGCCAGCTGGACTGGAAATGAAAAATCATGGGATAAAACCAGACTCTCTGAATTAATTGAATAATAAAAAGTATAAAAGAAAAAAAAAGGAATCATTCCAATAGATATAAATGAGATTCAGAAAATCAGTACCTTAAAAACATGTACTCAACTAAGTTGAAAAATATGAAAGAAAGGTGAATTCCTTTCTAGGTTTACAAAAGTCAAAGAAGAGATACACAATCCAAACAGGTCTATAACAAACAATGAAATTAAAGCAGCAATAAGAACCCTTTCAACTAAAAGAATCCCAAGTCCAGAAAGATTCATCATATAATTCTACCAGACCTTCAAAAAACAAATAATTTTGTTAAAACAGAGAATGAAAGGATGCTTCCAAATTCTTTTTACAAAGCAATTGCTATCCTGATACTCAAAGCAGATAAAGATAACAAATCAGTTTCCCTGATGAACAAAAACATTAAAAAAAAAACCCTAACAGATACTTACAAACTGAATTCAAGAACACTTCAAAAGATCGTATTCATGATCAGGTTGGCTTCATTTCAGAATTCAGGAATGGTTCAACATACATAAATCAATAAGCTTAATTCAGCATATAAAGTGACCCAAATATAGAAAACACATGGTTATCTCAATTGACTAAGAAAAGGCTTTTGTCAAAAACCCAACATTCCTTCATAATAAAATCTCCATAGATGCCAGCTACAGTTAAAGGCAACATATGTCTACATAATAAAGGCTTATTATATATAATAAACTGTGGTGGTTTGAAAGAAAATGGCCCCAAAGTGAATGGCACTATTAGGAGGTGTGGCCTTGCTGGAGAAAGTGTGAGGTCAAGCTCTGAGGTTCCTTTTGCTCAAGCTTCCCTCAGTGTGACAGTCGGTCAAATTCCTGTTGTCTGCAAGATATAGGACTCTCAGCTACTCCTCCAGCATGGCATCCACCTGCATGCTGTCATGAAGATGATAGACTGAAACTCTGAAACTGTAAGTGGGCCACACCAATTAAATGTTTTCTTTATAAGAGTTGCCATGGTCATGGTGTCTCTTCACAGCAATAAAAACCTTAACAAAGACAGAAGTTGGTACTAGAGACTGGGGTATTTCTGTGATAGGGCTGACCACATGCTTGTTTTGGAGAGATTTGGACTTTGATACTTTGGTCTGGAAAGCAGTGGAATGTTTTAAGCACCATGCTAGTAGGAGCATGGAAGACAGAGGTACTAAGTGTTATTTGAACTGTTGGAGACCCATTCAAGAGGTTTCAGAGAAGAAGAATATTAGTATGTTGCCTAGAGATCATTCTTGTGATATTTTAGTGAAGAAAGTGGCTGCCTTTTGCCCTTGTCCAAAGAGTCTGCCTGAGGCTAAAGTCAAG
>NC_022015.1:53355847-53375949 GCF_000317375.1 Microtus ochrogaster | reverse complement strand
AAGATCTTACCCAGCTAAGTTTGCAACTTGTGGAAAGAAACTAAAGAAAAGCTTAGAGCTGGGTGTAGTCAGGCACGGTTTTAATCTCAGCACTCTGAAGGCAGAGGCTGGAGAATCTCTGAGTCTGAAGCCAGACTGGTCTACAGAGCAAGTTCCAGGACAGCCAAGCATAGTCAGTGAAGGACAGAACGCTGGTGAAGATGTAACTGAATAATGGGACCACATTCCAGCCTCTGCAAACAGCAGAACTTGGCAGTTTCAGCCATGTGGTTCTGGTTTTAGAGTTAAGGATAGAAGAAAGGAGATATGGAATAAAGCCACTGAGCCAGGCATGTGTCAGAGATGTCCTTGAATGGAGGCCTAGTAGAGAGGCCATTGTTTGAAGTTGTGAAGGTGAAGCCTGGGCTGTTTGGGAGACAGATGTTAGAGATGCCAGAGTCTTGAGATACCTGCCGAGGAGAGCTGCTAACAGGGAGTGAAACCAGCCCAAGACAAAAACGTGTGTTGCAGTCAGCAAAGCTGAACACAGTTGGAATTCTGCAGCATGTCTTGACATCAGACATGGAGCTGCAGAGTCTGGAGTTTGCCCAGCTGGTTTCTGATCTTGCTTCTGTCCAGCATTTCCTCGCTATGCTCCCTTCCCTGCATTTTAGAATGGCAGTTCATATCCTGTGCCATTACATGTTGGAAGTATGTGATCTTTTTAATTTTGATTTTTATAGGTGATTACCATTTAAGAGATTGCCATATGTCATAGAAGAGACTTTGAAACAAGTTTGAGACTGTTAGAGACTATGGGGACTGTTGAAACTGGACTGAATGCAGTTTTCTTTTTCTTTTTTTTGCATTTTGATATGGCTATAAGTTTTAGGGGGCCAGGGAGTAGAATGTGGTGGTTTGATAGAAAATGGCCCCCAAAGGCAGTGGTGCTATTAGGAGGTGTGGCCTTGTTGGAGCAAGTGTGTCCCTTTAGGGGTGGGTTTTGAGGTTTCTTTTGCTCAAGCTTCCCTCAGTGTGACAGTCAGTCGACTTCCTGTTGTCCGCAAGATGTCTCAGCTATTTCTCCAGCATGACATCTGCCCACAGGCTGCCATGTTCCCTGTCATGATAATAATAGACTGAACCTCTGAAACTGTAAGTGGGCCACACCAATTAAATTTTCTTTATAAGAGTCCCCATGGTCATGGTGTCTCTTCACAGCAATACAACCCTAACTAAGACATAAACTTACAGCCAACAATATGCTAAAGGGAGAAAATACAAAGTGTTTCCACTAAGATCAGGAATAGCACAAGGATGCCCACTCTCCATATGTGAGTCTATCCATGAAAGACGCTAGGGTCCACCAGAAAATGGAATTATAGGAAAAGGAGTCTATACATGAAAGACACTAGGGTTCCTCTAGGAAACAGAATGATAGGACAATGAGTCTATCTATGAAAGACACCAGGGTCCACCAGAAAATGGAATTATACAAAAAGGAATATATACATAGAAGACACTCAGGATTCCACCAGAAAGTGGAATTATAGGAAAATGAGTCTATACATAAAAGACGCTAAGGGTTCCGCAAGAATGAGGAATTATAGGAAAAGGGATGGAAATGGAAAACATTATGTCCAGGCCCAGAGGTACAAGCGGCACATGTTTTTTCTCACACAGATTCTAGCTATGGACTTTCAGAGTAAGATGTTTTAACAGAAATGCCTGTAAAGACCGAGAAGCTAGAAAGAATCTCCTAGAGGAAAAAAAATGAAACCTTATAGGAGGAAAGTGATCCACAAGCTTGAGCTCCTGCTCTGGCTGCCCATGATGATGGACTGTAACGTGTAAGAGGAACACACCCACTCCCCACAACTTTCTTTCGGTTGTGATGTTTATCACAGCAAATGAAACTGAACTAGGGCAGGAGGATAGAACACGTGTTATCCAAGTAGGGAGGAGATACAGGGGTGGTAGTGGAAGGTTTAAGTGGGAACCAGAGTAGTAGGAGAGGGCAGAGGAGAGGGGAGGGGAAGAGTTAATGAAAACAAGGGATGTTATGAAAAATCTCCATGGAAACTTACCATTTTGTAAATATAGTAAAAACAAAAACACCCTACATGGGTGGATCATGCTCTTTCTGGAAGCCTAATGTATTAAACAGAAATCCTAGTACCAAGTGAGGAATATAGCTCTCTGTGATATTGGTCATGGAGGCTCTGTAGCAACGTTTCTCAACTGCTGGGTTGTGACCCCTTTGGGGGCTGCATAACAGACTTTCTGCATATCAGATATTTACATTATAATTCATAACAGCAGCAGAATTATAGTTATGAAGTAGTAACAAAATAATTTTTCATTTGGGGGTCACCACAACATGAGAAACTGTGTTAAAGGGTCACTGCATTAGGAAGACTGAGAATCACTGAGCCAGAGGCTCCCAAAACACTATAGCCCTTTGTAAATGCATTTCTTGTGCACCAGAACTAGGCCTTAAGATCCTACTGCTGAAGACACTTCACACTTGGGTTGTAGGACACTAAGAAATCAAACTGGGCCTGATCTTGAAGTTTCCTTACTGCTGGGTAGCATTTATAGTTCCAACATGTGCTATGCAAACTTCTGGAGAGAAAATTCATCAATCAAAATCATCATAAGCAGGCCGGGTGGTGGTGGCGCATGCCTGTAATCCCAGCACTCGGGAGGCAGAGGCAGGTGGATCTCTGTGAGTTCGAGACCAGCCTGGTCTACAAAGGGAGTTCCAGGACAGGCTCCAAAACCACAGAGAAACCCTGTCTCGAAAAAACCAAAAAAAAAAAAAATCATCATAAGCCACAATAACAAACTCTCTGGCAAGATGACCCAAAAGTGCAATAGTGGCATGACTATTATGGCGGTAACCAATAACCTTCTGATTGTATCTGAGGCCTGCTCCACAGGAAGGACCCATAACTGGCACTATAAACCTGGTCAAGAACTGGCTGGGAGTTATCGACTCTAGGGTAGAACTTATTGCTGTTGTTTTATATATGGACATGCTGTCAAACTGCTTTCTAAACAAACACATTTATACCTATAGATCAATGCTGCTCTCAATCTTTTATCAGAGAAGCTTCTTTTTGTAATAGATTACAGTTGGCTGTGATGAGATACTATAGTGATATTTTATTTGTTTTAATAAATAAAGCTTATCTAAAGATCAGAAGGTAAAACTAAGCCACTAGAGTCTAGGTAGTAGTGTCACACACCTTTAACCCCAGGGAGACAGGCAGATGGATCTCTTTGAGTTCAACACCACCCTGGGGTACACTAGATCAATGCAGAAACAGGCTCAGGTGGTGGTGGCTGACACCTATAATCCCAGTTTGAGGGAGTCACATGCCTTTAGTCCCAGCACTAAAGGAGAATATAAACAGGAGTAGACAAAGGCTCAGAGCTGTCTTCAGTAGCCCAGCATTGGTAGAGGTAAGACTTCTCTAGTGGCTTGGCTGTTTTGCTTTTTCTGATCTTCCGCTTGAACCCCAATATCTGTCTCTGGGTTTTTATTATTTGTGCTACAAGATACCATGACCAAGACAACCCATAAAGAAAGAGTTGATTTAGCGCTCATGGTTTCAGAGGGTTAGAGTTCATGACCATCATGGCAGTGGGCACAGCAATACTCAGGCAAGAATGACACTGGAGCAGTATCTGAGAGCCTACATCTTGATCCACAACCACACAGTCAAGAGAAGGAACTGGAAATGGGTTGAGGCTTTTGAAACCTCACAGCCTCAAAGAAACCATTTCTTCTATAAGTTGCCTTGGTCACGGTGTTTTATCACAGCAATAGAAAAGTAACTAAGGCAGACCCTGGTACCAGGAAGTGGGATATTGCTGTGTCAGGCCTGACCATGCTGTTTTTGTTTGTTTGTTTTTTAGAGGGATGTAGAAGATCTTTTTGGGACTTTGGACTAGGAAAGCAGCTGAATGCTGCTGAGTGGGGTTAACAGAGCATCCTTGTAGGAGCTTGAGTACAATATCGCTGAGAGCAATGTGGATCTGGATGTCCAGTGCAAGAGGCAACTGAGTGAGAGATCATTCTTAGGCTGTTTTGGCAAAGAATGTGCTGCTTTCTGCCCATGTCCTAAGAATCTGCCTGAAGCTAAAAAAAAAAAAAAAAAAGTATTGGGTTGATTTCCTTGGTGGAGGAGATTTCAAGACAGCCTAATATCGACTCTGTCCTGTGGTTATTATAATCAATCTTCTTTGGGTCTACAATGTAAAAGGGTGAGCAAGGCAAAAAGAAAGACAAAATGTACGGTTTGAAGTGAAAAAGGACACCAGGACATTCAATGTTGGAGCTAAGGCTTGCACAGAAAGAGATGAGGTTAAAGAAAGGCCTGCTCAAAAGTGGGGAATGACTCCACCCAGCTGAGCTTCCCGCTTGCAAACAGAAAGTCTGAGGAATTTTCTACTCACAACAGGGAAGAACAAGGGAAAGGTGCTGCTAATGTGATTCAAGAGGGCCAAGTTCCACTTTACACGGCCCCCTAAACTTGTATTATCCTTGTGCTTCTGTCTTTAGAGTCATGAAAAATACAGAAGTAAAGGGGTTGTGGAATCTTCCTCTGAGGTTAAGGAGAGCTGCTGAGGCTGGGCATGTGGAAGTGGAGTCCCTGCACGGAAGCCCTGAATCTGTGGAAGTAAAGCCTAGATTGCACTGGAGACCCCTTAATGTTGGAGGTTCCAGAGCTGTAGATATCTGCCAACAACAGCTGCAGACAAGGAGTGGGACGGCCCGAGAGAAGCGTGCTGCAGCTGGCAAAGCCGGAAGGACAGAACTCTGTGAGCCCTTTGACGTTAGACACGGACGTACAGGACAGTTAACATAGACTCAAAACCAGTCAAAGGATAGAGAGCAAGTGACTGTGGAGTGCTTGGACCTAAATGAGCCATCTGTGACATCCCCTCTGAGGCTCAGGGAACAGTGTCAAAGACTGGGCAGAAGGAATGTAACAGCCAGAGGTTAGGGAGAAGGGCTGTGAAACACGCCCTTCTGGGCATGACGTGGCTATTGGGCTTCGGAACTCACTGAAGCTATGGTCACCTGCACAAGGTTGGCTGTAAGACTGGGCCCTCACTATTTCACCATGCATGGGGGAAGGGCTCAGGAGGTCCCAGTGCTCTCCGAGGGACTGTGCACAGTTAATGGGTGCTAGGGGCAGGAGTGTCATTTTCTTCAGTGATAACCATTGATAAAGTGCCTATGTCCTGGAAATAATTCCACCACTCATACTCTTGCAAGCAGCCATGGTCAAACTCAGTGGGTCAAAAAAAAAACCAAAAAGACATCAAAGTACAAGAAAAGAATTTTTGGAAATAGAGTTTTAGTGGAAAAAAGAGACAATGAGAGAGGGTAATGGGAGGGTGAAAATGATTCAAATTTGGCCATACATGTGCATAAAATTATCAATAAATTTAAAAATAGTAAAAATAAGATTTTTTTAAAAAGAAAAGCATTGAACATCACTGCCTTTGGTTTGGCCATATTTCTTATTCAGGCAATATTATGTCTGTCCAAGCTCTCAGAGTGATAGAAAGTGACTGAGCAGCAGGTTTCCTTCCTTAACGAGGTTTGCTTGATTGAATAAATAAACTAGAGCCCACTTCTGTCACCTTTGTGTCATATTCCATGGTTACATTCTGTCCAAGCCTCTGCAGTGCTGGAACTATAGGATCTGTCTGTCCTTTTCATCTATGCAGTCTGAACCCCGGAAGATAATGGAGAGTGAGCTGGTGCATGTACTCTTTCATAGCATGTCAGTGGACCAGCACAAGTTAAGGATGCTTACATGGGGTTTAGTCCTCTTCAGATATAAATGTAAGGAGAAAGGAGCAACCAAAGGCCATCCTTCCGCTCCCCAAGAACACACATCCCAGCAAGGAACTGACCCTCTTGTGAAAATCAGGCGCTAACGGAACACAACGTCATCCTAAATTGTGTCTGCTTGACTTTGGATCCAGTTTCAACTCCCTCCCTTGCTATCTGGTCCTGGAAATATTGTGGCTGGCCAGAATATCACGAGCAGGTAGAGATCTGAGCACCTCACAGGAATCCTGCACAGAAACAGGATCCGTGGCAGTGATACAATTCCTTTTAACTTGTCCTTGTTGGCTTAACAACACAGAAGCAAGGTCAACGGGGCAAGGTGCTGCTAATGAGTCTTAATTAATGAGCATGTGCATCTGACCTTGGCTGACAGTCTCCTAGCAACAGTTAAGAGAAAAAGCGAAATCCTTAAAGGTTAGATGCTGAACTCAGGGCAGGGAGGGGGTAACATCAAGACATTCGAGACTCAGATGAAGCCGGGGTATTCTCCACAGCTTTCTTGCATCAGTTTTCTGAAATGAAAAATTAAAGGAGAGGAATACAGGTGATCAGGAGTACAGGCGATCAGGGCAGGCACTAACATTAGTCCTTTATGTCCCAGTGACCCACCCTACATAGTGAGCTGTAACTTCCAGGAGGAGCCAACACACCATACTCATGATCCTCACAGCACATTTTCAGAGAGGACTTCACATCGGCAAACATCTTACGGATACTGAGAAACTCCTTTCCAACTAAGAGCACGATGCCAACTATGCTTCTAGTGAGAAGAAAGTTCAGCTTAAAGAAGATCCCACTTATGGACAACTCATGCTTCTTGATTGTGGAGGACTGCACAGCCCTGGGATTTAGCCAGGGTACACATGCAGTTGCTCTCCCTGTACCTGCCCTTTCTCCCCAGTCCACTCAATACACAGCACTGCAGGTGACATGTCTGAGAGAAGGACACAAATATTCTAAAGCATTCTGGGCAGTTTCTTGAGCCCCCACTTCTTAAGTGAGCCCATCACATTCCTGAACTGTGGCCTTGTACGCTAACTCTAGGGGCAACATTTTCTCAGCCCAAACTGGCCATTTGTTTTCCCGTTGCTTATCCTGTTATAGTCTCCCCGTGGCTTCACATGTAAACTGTCTTGGTGAGACAATTCAGAGAGAAAAGATTCCTCTTGGGAGTGGGTGAAGAGAAGTTGAAGCCTCTGTTTTTGTTTTCTTAAAAGGTTCCCCATAACTTTTTTTTAATTTATTTATTATGTATACAATGTTCTGTCTGCATGTATGCCTGCCCGCCAGAAGAGGGCACCAGATCTCATATATGGTTGTGAGCCACCATGTGGTTGCTGGGATTGAACTCAGGACCTCTGGAAGAGCAGCCAGTGCTCTTAACCTCTGAGCCATCTCTCCAGCCCCCCCATAACTTTTTTTTAATCCCATGGCGCATGGAGAATCCAGGACACTTGAGTTGTGCTGGGCCGCCATCAGACGGATTCTGCTCCAGCGATTCCGACATGGCAGTGGTTTGATGTCGGTAGGCAGGTGGCGTTCAGGCACTGGGGCTTGCCCAACACTGAACAGACAGGTGAAATTCTAGAGATGAGGTAAGATAATTGAAGGTAACACCGTGTGTCTAAGAGAAGAGAACAAGGCAAACATCCTCCATCCCCTTATGCTCTTGTCACGGTTGAAATGAAACATTTGCTCTCCAAATGGGAGTTTAAGGTCAAGCCTTTTCATTTTGAAGATGTAACAGTTAAGACTATTACATCTTTAAAGAAAATTACCCTGGTCACATCAGGTCCTCACGGTTCACAGAAAAATGGCTCCTCTTTGCTGTTACTATTGACAACTGAGTTTTTCTACATGGAGCACCACTCCCTGCTGGGATCTGACACTTCCCTGCATCTGAAGGTGCAGATGAGCCTGTAAGCGCTGCAGCTGTGGGGCTTCCACCTTGGTAAAAGGCAGCTCCCAAGAACATCGCATCCTTAAAGCAAAGCTCTGAACTGACATAATTATTCACGCCTCTGGAGAAATCCATGCACTGCACTCGGCCCCAGCATGCATCACTCCCACTGCAGTGAATGATCTTGCTGCTTTCTTCCTCACCACGGTTCTGAGGCTTCCGAACTCTAAATACACTTGCGAGCCCATGGCTTTTAAACACATTCTCCTGGTTCTTTATTGTCCACTAGTGTTCTATGGGTAGCAAATCCTTCATCTCCACCTAACTGTTGTAGTTTCTTATTCTTATGTTTGCAATGCCAGCCAGACAAAAGTGTGCACGCTTAATGCAAACACTGCTTGGAACAGAGCACCATCTTACCAGAGGTCAGCAGCCAGCCAAGAAGCCCTTTCCTTCCTATGAATCAAACACAAAACACACAGAAGCATTTGCCCTTCTCTATTTTTGTTCAAGAAAACAGGGCAATGAGATAATCTCTTTGTTCAGTGAACCGCTTCTGTATAAATCCACAAATATAGTTTTCAAAGTCAAATCATACTGTGCAGCTTAGGGCAAAACTCAAATTCTTTTTCACGCCGCTCCTCACTTCATGGCTCTGTTTTTCAATTCTTTTGGAACTTTCTTCCACATTTACTCTCAAGTTCAGAGGTAATGTATTTGTATTGCCTCGCTTTCATTTCAGATTTAGACATTATTCATAGATTCTACCATAAGCTTTAAAGTCTACGTCCTTTTTACTATGCACTTCTGGTTAACTGGCACCCAGTGTTTGCATTCTGAAGACTAGGCCTATGTTCTTCCCAGCTCAGTTGCATGCATACAGTACTACATTTCTGTGTTGTGCAACTGTTTTCAGAAAGACCAATAACCAAAGGAAATTAGAGCTGTTAGAATTGGTTTTTGATTAGTGTTCTATGTGCTGGTCGATAATGTATGCTAAACCATCTCCAAAACACTTTTCTACTTGCCCAAGCCCATCGGGATCTCTGTGTCCATCAGGACATTGTTTTAATAAAGTTTTAAGAGAGGGTAAACATCAGCGGCTATCAGAGTGCTCCACCATTCAGGGTAGTTCGAATCTCCCAGCATGCACCGTGCTGGCTGATGGCAAAGCAGTTGTCCCTGAAGGGCTGTGCTGCCTGGAGAGAGGTCGGTGACCAAGGGACTTCTCAGAACATGTCATTCACCATCAGTATTTTCCACTGAAGGGTTGGAAGGAAGTTCTCGAACATACCCAGAAGATAGAAGGTCCTTACTAGACCAAAATTCAGGTCTTCAGAAAATAATAGTTTTCACTTGGTGCCAAGCCATTGGTCATTTCAGGAAAGAGAACATGTGCTCGTGGATAATCAATCCTTGCTTCTCATTCTGTCTACCGCCCCAGCAAACACATGCCTTCTTGTTCTAGATGTACAAGGTTGGGGTTACAGGGGAGTGGGCAGGCCTGTCAAAAGCAGAGGTAGCTGTTAGCAATTACCTCTGCTAATTGGGCAGTCTGACTGTTCGCACCCACCACCTGTTCCTCTGCACGGATTTCGCCGTTTTTGTTTTTCACACACTGTGGCCTTTGGACTAAGAATTTCAGGGCCCTCTGTTTCTGCAGACCATAACCGCAGTGCTACAGACTTTCACTGAAGAAAGTCTCGAATACACAGCTCCTAAATGAGTCCCCCACTTCGAATCAGTGGCTCTCAATCTTTGTATACAGTTGTGATCTCAGGGAGGATTTATGAAACAAAAACAACCCCCCAGATCAGCGGGCTCTGCCTCAGGTGTTGGGCTTTAGGCAGAAGGGTAGAGATCTGCATTTTTAACAAGACTGCTGCAGACTGCAGCCCACAGTGGTTTCAACAGTGCCTTTCCATTTTCTGTGACAGCATGCGTGGAATGAGATTTCAGTAAATACTTTTTTGAAGCTGAGGTGAGGTGGAATAATACCATCAAAGAGGGAGCAAATGAAGGTCTTTCCTATAAATACAGCATGGCAGATGAAATATGACCCACAGATCCAAACAGCTTAAGGATGATGGGGGCATAGTTTATGGCATGGCTTTTTAGCTTTGCTCTCTGTTAACCCTTCATACCCCAGTAAGCCCTCATCACCGATTCCTTAGCATCAAGATAAATCTCTGATGGTACGGGATCCTAAGTATCATTCAGGATTTTATAATATTTTTTTTGAGTAGAACATTACACAAGTGTCTCAAAGTGTCCTCCTAGTTGAAATGAACAATAGCTATCCTGGCAGCTCAGAGTGAAGCTCCAGGGTCAAGTGGTTAGCAGGTCATTTCAAGGAGCTTATGCGGCTAAGGATGCTGATGGAGGAGGCCAGCACCTGGACCAGATGAAATGAAACTGAATTTAACCTCTTGACCCTTCTCCGACTTCAAGCTCGATTTGAAAATGAAATTGCTTAGAAATTACCAACGGGTACAGAAAAGGGACAGTCGGAGCAAAAAGCATTTTTTTATAGCAAGGTAGGGGGGCAAAGGTTAGTCTTCTTGATTTATTTTCAACAGACTGTGACACCTGAGCTTGACACGGTCTCCAGTTCCAAAAATGGCAAATAAGATGTGGGCAGAGGCAGCCACAGCTCTGCCTGTGGCGCTTCACAGCGGAGCACTGGTGGTTTTAAATAGAAAACGTACCTTCTGTGACGTGACTAGAGCTTACTGGATGCTACAGGGAGTCCCAGTGTATGTGGATGTGTTGGGGAGGATGGGGACGCCACACAACACCTGACAGGACAGGGGAATTCCCATGAAAGAGGCCATAGTGCCTTCCATATCTTTAATATATAGCTTCACGGCTATGGTTCTCTAACTGAGGCCTAGCGTCAGGAGCGGAACCCTGGACCTTGTTAGCTGGGGTAACACGGAACCCCGCCGTTCTTAAAAAGGAAAACGTTGAGAAAATTCAGAGCCACTTTTGACTGAGGCTTCGGCCTGCTGCAAAGAACCGCCTCCCTTGTCTTGACTCTCTGATGCCCTGTGCGTTCACGACAGGGCTTTCACAGATGCTCCCCATTGTTCTTTGTCTTTGAAGTGTGATTAGGTTGAACTGCTGATTAACCAGGAAGAAAAAAGCTCACATATAGACTTTGGTAGAGTTACTCTCCTTTCCCCAGGTGCCCATATACACCTGAGAACAGGCTGGTCCCCACTTAAAACTTTATCCCATGCCCACCTGTGCTACTGGGCCACCGTTCCATCCCACGTCCACACACCTTGCTCTTTTTCACACGGGTTCCTTAATCTCAGCAACCCTTCCAGATCCTGTACTTACAGGACGGCGTTTTTGCCAACCGCCTCTCCAACCAAGTCTCTTCTTACTCAGTGCAGACTTGATACACATTCTAGGACCCCACTGAGAAAGCTCAGACTTTCTTAATGAGCACCAAGAAGGGAATGTGGGGTGGGCATTGGCCCAAGAAAACTCTCAACAAGTCCTCTAGGTACCATTTGGAGGGCACAGGGATGCCTTATGTGTCTGATTAGTGGGGTCCACTCTTACTAGCCTCTTGTTGGCACCACACTGGGCTCAGCTACCATGGGGAGGTGCATAGCGCCCCTACAGACCATTTACCCACAAAGTCGTTTCTCAGACATACAAGGTCACAGAGCTTAAAGTTTCCCCTCCCCGGGGCCTGGAGTCCAGCCAGCCTGGACCTATTCATACTCACATCCCCATCCATGGGCCTCTGGTCGTCACAATCCCTCGTGGGGCTAATGTCCTGGCGCATGACCCAGATGGGCTCTTTGGGTTCGTCGGGGGTGTAAGGCGAACGAATGGTCCTGGTTTTCACTTCTTCGATGGCCTCCTTGATGTCCTTGATGGCCAGCGAGATGGCATCTCTCTTCTCCTTGCTGTACCGCTGACCAGCCTCGCCGCCACCCGGGGGTCCCACGACCCGCTGCTGCCCGGCAGATACTGGCAGCCCAGGACTGTCGGGGTGTCCTCCTCCTGGCGTCGGGGCGCGCTCCAGGTCTTGCTCGGCCTCGGGCATGTCTTCAGCCGCCTTGTCGAGGCTCTGCGAGCTCATGCTCTGCTTGACTTCGGCCACGATCTGGTCGATGTCCTCTTCCTGCTCGTAACTGTCCATACGCGGGTAGGGCGCAAACTCGGCCTCTTTCTCTGGGCTGTCGGACTCGCCGTCCGAGCGCTCGTCGTAGTGGTGCAGGCGCGCGCCCAGGGCCTCTTGGCGGTAGGCGGCCGCCTCGTCGCGCTCCTGCTCGTAGAGGCGCAGGCCATCGCGCGCCTCCAGCTCGGGCGCATCCCCGATCTCCTCGTACACGTGCTCCTGGAGGCCGCCGTAGTCGGCGTAGGGCTCGGCGTAGGCTTCGTCCTCGCCGCGGTGGAAGAGCCGGTGCGTGTAGACGTAGCCCGAGTAGGCCGCGTTCATGGCCTCCTCGTGCTCCAGCGAGTGGAAGTGCAGGTGGTTGGGCAGCGCGCGGCGATGCGCCGCCTCGGCGTGCTCGGCCTCCGCCTGCTCCGTGTACTCCTCGGCCTCGGGCCGGTACTGCACGGCGTAGGCGCTCTCATCCTCGGCGTCGTGAGCGCGCTCCGCCTCGTAGGCGCCGCTGCCGTCGCGGGCCGCGGCGAGCACGTCGCCCTCGGCCGTGTCCGTGTGGTTGTGGAAGCCGCTCTCGGTGCTGGCCGAGCGCGCCAGGCTCTCCCCGCGCTCCTCCTCCTCCTGCTGCTGCCTCGCCAGCTGCGCGCGGGGGTCCTCGACCGCTCCGTGGCGGCCGGCGGCCTGCGGGGGCGCCTGCTGCTCCTCCTCCACCTCAGGGTGCTCCAGGTCGGCCTCGACGGACTCGTTCACCTCCCCTCCTGGCGCCTCGTCGGGCACCTCCACCTCCGCGGAGCCCTCCAAGTGGTTCATGGTGGGCGTCGGGGGATGGCTGGGGAGAGACTGAGCTGGCTCACTGCGCTCTCATTTTGCTCCACGGGGGCTGCAAAGAAACAAGGAGAGAGATTGCTGTGTGGTTCAAAACGTGACTTTTGAGCTGAGCATCAAGACAGACATAAAAACACCCGCTATTGATCCCTTCTGGAAGCTGGGTCAATTAAGACACGATTGCAAATTTAAGCTTAATCTGACAGTACTCTCGTCTTCAAGCACGTGTCGCAATTTGTAATTACATATTTACTTGTTTAATTGCTTATTGCATTCTCCCTCCCAAGCCCCCAGACTGAGAGCTTCGTAACTTTGTTCCTCATGCTATTCAGGTTGTGTTTTCTGAGGTTCACAGATAGAGTATTATTGCTCAATTGGATGGGCCAGTTGGCACATTTCCCCATCTGCTCAAGGATAAATCTCTCAAAACTAGGATACTAGATAATTTAGAAGCAACTCTTTTCTCTCTCTCTCTCTCTCTCTCTCTCTCTCTCTCTCTCTCTCTCTCTCTCTCTCTTTTTATTTTTTTATTTTTCGAGACAGGGTTTCTCCATAGCTTTTGGTTCCTGTCCTGGGACTAGCTCTTGTAGACCAGGCTGGCCTCGAATTCACAGAGATCCACCTGCCTCTGCCTCCCAGAGTGCTGGGATTAAAGGCGTGCGCCACCACCGCCCGGCTAGAAGCAACTCTTTAAATAAATTTCGGGAGGGGGGGCATATCATCTTGGAATATTTTTGACGTTATTGCTGAGTGTAAAGATGCAGCCTTTCTGGGGAGCCTGGTAACCAAGAGGTCCTTGGTTCTTCTACTTCCTACAAGGGTTTAGCTTTCTAGTCCTCCACAAAGACACCAGGTTCTTTTTATTACAAGCAGAATGAGCACAGAAAAATAGAATCTCTAGTTAAATAACCTTGGGACCAGCTGATTGACGGATAACTTTTCACTGTGAATATCCAAGGGGAGAAGATTAGAAAATTTAGGGTTTCAATAAATCATTTGACCCAGAGGCACTTTTCTCCTAGAAACCAGAATTCTGAAAAATACACAAAGAAGGCAGTTTCTAGAATTCTTTCCATGTGCCCTGGAACTAAAATTCAGTAATTCTGTGAATGCCATGGTATCTGAAACTAGAGTGGCTAATTTTCAAAAAAGTATGGGTAGGGTAGGTTTCTACCTATTTGTGAGGAAACTTGCAGTTAGAGAGAAAGATTGATTCCAACTTTTTATTAGCTCTCATCGCAAAAGTAGCTCTTAAGGGACGGGTGGATGGCTCTAGTGGGAGATAGCAATTGTCATGGAAGCAGGAGGACCTGAGTTCAAATACCCGGCACATAAAACAGCCAGGCATGGCTATGGGTGCCTGGAACTCCAGCGTTGGGGGATAGAGACAGGTGGATCCTAGGAGCTTTCTAAGTGGCTGGCCTCCAGATATGTGTACTGGAACGTAACCCCCATGTGTGCACACCACACACACTTTTAAGCACAGCCTGTTCACCATATATAGAAACAGACACAGAGTATAATGAACAAAGAGACCAGACAGTATTCATTGGGTTTCCAGAAATCTATCGTAAATGAGCTGTCATAATTAGCTCCAGCTGTCAACTTCACACAATCCAGTCACGGGGGAAGACAACCTCAACTGAGGAATTGCCTAGACCAGATTGGCCTGATGCCATGTCTGTGAGGCATTTTCTTGATTGCTAATTGATGCCGGGGGGGGGGATCCCACTATGGGTACGCTCTATCCCTGAGCCAGGTAAACCTGGGTTGTATAGTAAAGGTGGCTGAGCAAGTCAGTAAACAGTATTCCCCTGGGATTTCTGCTTCATCGCTTGCAATGTGAACCTACCTTGACTTTTTTCAGTGATGGATTGGAAGCTGTAGGATGAAATAAACCCTTTTCTCCTCAAATTGAATTGGCCAGAGTGGTTTATCACAGCAACAGAAAAGGAACTAGGACTTGGGTTCAATAGCATGTTTGGATTTCTCTTGTCATGTTCTTTTGTTAAGTCTTTCCCACAAAGGGATGGATGTGCTCTTAAATGTAACAGCCCCAGAAAGATAGGGACACCCAGTCAAGTCTTAATATCAACATTCATTATACTTCACCCAGTTCCTCACCATAGCCACAGGAATTCCATCCCAATGTTTATCACCGACCAAGTAGAAAGGGAGCTCTTCTGCCTTCAAGGAGAGCATCACATCCTGCCTGCCACTGTGAGGGACCCTATCCACCCCTAACTGATTTGCGCTAGAAAGCAATGATGGTTTACCAAATCTAACCTACAGCCCTCTTATTGAAAAGAGTACCAGATCAGAGTCAGTCTTTTCTAAAAAAAAAAAATAATGGTGGACTCTTTTCATTAAACTCCGGAGAACAGTAACTGTGGCCAGAGTATAAGAAAGTTTCCTAAAAACGAGAATAGTTCTCACTGAGGCTTTTACAGAGATGAATTAAGTGGAATAGAAAATCAAGTATTGGTCATAAGGTACACCTGGTGAAGAGGCCTCCAGTAGATCGTGGAAAATACAAAACAAATATTCAACACATTACAAAGTCACTGTACCTGTTTCCTTTACAAGGGCTCAAATCCAGAAACAGAACCAACACTTCACAGAGGCATTGACCTGTGTACCAACCCAGTTCTAATGGCCATGTGACAAGTTTCCATGGACTGGAGTACAACAGGCTTCCCTGGGTGCTGTCCCTGTGAAGCATCCTGGCTGTGGGGGGTCAACGTTAGAAACACAATGACCTGGATGGCTAACAGTTCTTAATACCAGGTACAGAACTGACAAAGCCACTATTTTCTGTGAAAATAGGCTTTTCTATTCACTGAGGTATTACAAAGGAAGTTTAAATTGTATCTGACTAGCAGATACATTGATTCAACAAAAATGGAATTTTTGTACAGGTGCCTATACCAAACCCTGATAAGGAAAGTTCTTTGTGGAAATACCATGAAAAGCATGTAGTCTGAGTATAATAGAACATATCCCCCATTAAAGAATGCTAGTGATATAACATTCTCCCACATTTGAGTCTGTGGACCCCACTGGCCTTTATTGGACACGTGCCAGACATTATATAGGGCAAAGAGGATTCAAACATTTCGAAGACATGATCCTGGCCTTTAAAGACAGCTTTAGTAATTATATTATCCGGTGATGAATACAAAGTAGAAATAGGTTCAAGACATGGAAGGAGCCCATAGTGAAAATAATGGAGGCTCCTATGTCACCTTCTGGTCCCATTAAGTCCTGTGTATTACATGAGTCCACCAGCATCCAAGAGCTCAGGCCTAGGAGAAAGACCCTATCATCGAACTGGGACCTTGATAGTTGTCCAGACACCTCAAGAGGTGGAACAAAGGAAGAAGGAGTGGTTGGAGGAAACTCCTTCACTCTAGCTATAAAAGGGCTGTGGGCCAGTGAGACAGAGGCAGAAGAGTCTCATCTTGCGGATACTGAGCACGAAGAGGAGAGAGCCTGCAGGCCGCCAGTGGAAAGAAAAGCACAGACCACTTCCAGTTCTCAGTTCAGGAATGTTTCACAGCCTGGAGAAAATAAACAAAAGGAAGGCATTCTGCTGCTGCTGCAGCTGCAGAATGTTTAGACTATAGAATTTCAGGATTCAGAGGCCAAATTCAGGTATCTGATATTGTTGGCCAAGATCAATTTGAGATTGATAGAAGGGCAGGCGGAATGTCACTTTCTTCTTTCCTTAACTTGTTGCCATGCACTATCAATTGACTGTCTTTTATTTTCTGAGATATTCAAAAGTAGCTTTCGAAGGAAGGAGTGGCTGCAGACAAAACAGAATGTATAAAAGAACAAGAATCAAGTTCTAACACCCAGGTTGCTGTGTGTGCATGCGTGTGTGTCTGTCTTTCTGTGTCTCTGTGTGTATGTGTGTGTGTGTGTCTTGTCAAGGGTGGTGATAGTCATGCAGATGCAGGGAAAAACTTAAAGGTGTCATGGGTGTTGAAATGGAAAAATAAATTTTGATTCATATGTTATATAGGAGATTTTACATATGTGCTTATTTAAACTTTTATGCTTGTGTCCAGGTGCCTCTGGGAAAGGCCAGATTACATTTACATCCCTAAAGCTTAACTTACCTTCTTGTGCCTGCTCAGCACAAGTGGCTGGGTCCCCTCACTTAGCCTTGAGAGACTCCATCTTTACATAACTATCTCCAAAGCATTTAGTGCCTGTTGCTTATCTTTTTCCACTGGAGTTGGCAGTCAAGGCCCAGCTCTTGAGACTGAAGTCTGTCTTAACACCCACACATAACACACTATTTAAATGATGTCTGTCAGTCATGGTAAGGGCAGCATATCACCCTGATATAGATTCATATCCATAGTAATAAACAGTTGTGGTTACTAAACAGGATTATGCCTTGGATGCAGCATGTGGGTGGATAGAGGAGTATCCTGTATATGTTGAGATTAACGGTTCTTGTGTGTGTGTGTGTGTGTGTGTGTGTGTATGTGTGTGTGTGCTCACACACGTGTTCATCAGTGTGCAGCTGTGCATGCATATATGCATATTCAAGCACATA
This sequence comes from Microtus ochrogaster, assembly GCF_000317375.1. Taxonomy (NCBI): domain Eukaryota; kingdom Metazoa; phylum Chordata; class Mammalia; order Rodentia; family Cricetidae; genus Microtus; species Microtus ochrogaster. Next base: position 53,358,668 of record NC_022015.1, on the reverse strand, counting down.
GAAGTCTGAGGACAATCTTGGGCCTTCCTCAGGTGCAGTCTATTTTTCTCTTTTCTTAATGACAGGGTCTCTCACTGACCTGGAACTTACTTAGCCAAGAAGGCCCTAGCCATCTGTCTGCTGCTACTTTCCCCAGTGCTAATGTCTTTGCAAGTACTTCACCCCCTGGGCTATCTCCCCAGCTCCTAGTGTTTCTCATATTGCACAAAGGATGAGAGAGTAAGTATGTATTCCCTACCTTACAAGCTTCCTCGCTTCCTGAGTTAGATCAGTTTTGAAACATTGGGTAGGGAGTTCAAAGCATCTCAAGAGCCTTGCATGGCCATCTCCTTTAAACATAATGCATCTGTTTACAATACTAACATAAAAGACTAGAATGAAGAAGACAAGGGTTCATTAAAGCACCTTTGATTCATTTGGAAGTTGAATTTAGTTATAATGGAAGCCTAAAATGGACATGTAAATGCATTTCTCCTTTCTAAAATCACTTAGATAGCTCACATGGTCAGAAAAACACTCCCAACACAGAACTATCTCGCTCCAGCACAATTAATACTTTGCTCCACCTCATATCTTTGCACCTGAGACCGTGAAGCATGACCTTGCAGGTGGGACCTGAGATGATTTCTGAATCGGGTGACTACCTGAAGAAAGGTATGTTGCTGAGAACTAGGTGTCAGTTAATGTGAGGTAGCAGAGGAAATCTTCACTGTCCCCTCCAGAGTCCAGAGCCACTCTGTTGCTTTGCCTGCCTGTGCCCTTCAAGGCCAGCCCCTTTGGACATTCCAGTAGTTACCTAGTCCTCAGTTTCTGTTTGACCAACAAAGAGTGACTTGATTGCACGAAGAAGTCTGAGGCTGGGGTGTTCATTCTCTCAGGCCATCTCTGACAGGAGCATGTCAACCCTTAAGGGCACAACTCTTAAGACACCAGGGCTCCCACCCCTCCCTTCTAGTCTGATGAATCACAATGGCTACGGCTTTATAAGTAGTGCCGAAACTAAGTTCTTGTATCTCTGTACATTACCTGATTTGAGTATCCATCTACTTCCTACTGGTACCCAGCTGTTATCTAAGGTAGGTATAAATCTTAAGAGATGGCAAAATGAGTCACAGTAGCTAGCCCACTCAACAACAAGGATAATATTATAGATAGTACAGCTGTAGTCAAAACGAGGCAGTGAAAGTCTAATGAGAAGTCCCACACCAGGCTCCACTCTCTCTCCCTGGTTCCATGACATGCCCCCCCGTCCCCTGCAACATGAGGTTATATACATTCCAGGAACTGACACAGGAAATTCACATAGGAAGCCCAGTGGGCATAAGAAGCCTGCCAGGATCTCAGCTGCTACCTCTTTCCTCGCAGCAGAGCAGAGGCCACCCGACCTTCCTTCTCTGGGATATTTCAATCTCTTTCGCCTGGGTCTCTTCTCCACGTTACTCCTCCCACCAAAGCAGAAGCCCTTTGACCCTCCTTGATGGGGTTGTTTCATAACTCGATCCTGACCTCAGCCCCGCCTTCTATTCAGAATGCCCACAGTTGGGGCAAAGACTGTCATGTACCTTAGAGGTGGACTGCCAGCTAGAGAGAACTTCCACCCACAGCTGCCGCTGAGTGTGTCTTCTAATACCTGCCCAGCGTGGGTACTGGGAGACTGATCTTCTGCAACCAGTCTTGGTATACTCTATACTTATACGTCTCAAGGGCATTGCCTTTGTTGAAAGACTTTGGATACTCATTTTTGGGAGCAGCTTTGTTTTTTTATGGACTCTGAAGTTACCAGAATATTGTCTCACTATAATATCGTAGTACTTAGTCACATTTGATTTTTTTTTTACTCCCAAAGGAGTATTTACAAATATTGAAAATCAGTGGTGCTTGGCATTCTTCAACTACCAAGCCTCTAGAAGATTATCCCATCATTTACTCTATGTAATATGGTATTGCAATAATCAAAATGACAGGCTTAGGATACACAAGGTCAGCTATGGGCTCAGGTTTTATTACTTCCCAGCTTTGACTTCTTTGAATAACTTGCAGCAAATGCCGCATTTTATAGTTTCTAAACAGTCGTAATGATAGCACCTACGGAATAGGGTTATCATATAGATGATGCCTCTTCAGATGGTAATAGAACAATAACAGATTCAGTGAAACCACTATTTGATGTCTATTGGAGCATTTTCTGAGCACTCCACAATCAGTATTTAAGAGGTTAATACAGAATTTTAAAAGGCAAAATTAAAACAGTATTAATATGAATATTGGGCACAGGATATATTTATTAATATTCTACTTTCCTAACAGGAAGAAGACAAGCAGGGCTCTTTTAGTCCATCAAGAAATAAGGCTAGGAGTATATAAATCCATCAGATAATAACCAATTGTCACACTAAACAATGCAGCCACATGCTCCACCTGTACACACTGCTTCATATTCTCCAATTCTCTCGCAACCCTCTCTGTGGGAATGATTATCCCCAGCTGCTGATAGGGAAGCAGAGGTTCAGGTGGCTTAAATAAATAGTCCAAGGTCACTGGGGGCAGAAAGGGCTGGAACCGGAGCTGCCGGCCCTCTGAGGCACTCTTCCCATTCATTACACTGAGCCCAGAAAGTAATGCGATTGATTTTTTTAAACAAACATTTAAATTGGTGTAATCGCTTTTAGAATGGTGACCTTGGCAGGCTCTTCACTTACCTGTCTGAGGGTACTGCCTTTGTTCAAAGCACTCTGGGTACTCTTATGTTGGAATTGATTTCTAAGTTAATTGAAGGGTTTTGAAACTGCCAGTGAATAATTTTCAACATTCTAAAGTCCTA
>NC_022015.1:53328148-53355365 GCF_000317375.1 Microtus ochrogaster | reverse complement strand
AAAAAAGAAAATATATTTTGTCAGTGGCCAAAAAAGAAAATATATTTTGTCAGTGGCCCCGTCTTTCATAAGGAGGCTTTATCCTCAGCGGAGAAACAGTGGTGCAGAAGATAGCTGGATGGATGGACCTCCATGCCATTTCTGCAAAAATCAGGTCCTTTACTTCCATCCCACCTTGAAATCAGTATGAATGCTAACCAAGCAGCATGATCAATTTATCCACTAGAATGTATTTAGTCATCACAACCACAAAGCTCTATCACAGCCCAGCCTTTGGTTAAGAAGACGTTTCTAAATTTATTCAGATTTCCTTATTTCCTATCTCTTTGCCTCACTTTAATGATCAAATCACTCATCATTCTGATTCCAATAAAATACACTTGATAAGCTCCAGGCAACCACAGAAAGTCAGAGGGGAGATTTTACAATTTTTACAGAAAACTCAAGGGATAGTGTCTGGAAATCAAAGCCGATTAAGCTGCTACGAATTTCTGTGAAAAGCCTCCGGTATAAAATCAAACATATCTATATAATCCATAATTTACAGAGGGCTAGAGGATCTTGGTATGGTGTTCCTGTAACCATTCCTTTTTGTATGTCCCAACTTCCTTCCCAACCCTTATGGTATTTATGATTTCTGCTGGGTTACACTCAGTTCAAAAATATTAACTTACCAGTTACAGCCAATCTAGCTGTATTTCTTTTGTACAGAAATAACCCCAACCCCGCTATTGCCACGACCATAGAGTTACAGATGATAATAAGACTCTCAATTCGGTTCTGCTGTGTGACTTTTCAGAAGCTCATTAAGTTATACTGCGAGAGAAGAAGGAGATGGAGGAGTTTCCAGCTAAGGAAAATTGAATAGTAATTCATTAAAATGCAATCTTTCCTCTGAGACCACATCACCTCAGATTTACTGCGACTGTTACTTTTACAAATTATTTGGCTCATTAGAAAGCCAGTTAACTCGCTCTTCTCTAATCCCCCTAGTTTTCCGTTCATTTTCCTTCCCCAGACAGAAACCAGAACACAGCTATGACCCTAATTACAAAGACTCAAATTAAATTCTTGTCTCTGGATTTCTTTTTTTGTTCACGTGTCAGGAAGGGGTCAGCAGAGGGTCTACTGTCCTTTGGACACAAACAATATTTTCACTTGCTCCTCAAATCTGGGAAGCACTGACTAACCTTGGTGATTTGAAACACTTGCATGCAGGAAGGTCCTCACTCACAATCCTAAAAACAAAATCCATTAAGCAATTACTATGTAGCAAAAAGGGAGATGACTTGAGTCTGAGTTTGATGAGCCAGAAATCCCATACTGAGTTAGTTTCCCAAGGCAGTTCAGCTCTGTTTCGTCACTTTAACCAAAAGATGATAGGGAAAGAAACAAAGAAGGAAAGCTGGAAAACTTCTTTCCCTTCAAAAGGATTCCTGGGTAATCTGGAAATCCATCAAAATTCGTTGACCGTGTTGGTTAAACAGAGTAGGTCTTAAATGCCCCAAATATGAATATGATGTGGGATTCCCCTCTGCATGCTGTGAATACCATTTATGAATAAAGGAATTGCCTTGGCCTGTTGATAGGACAGAACTTAGGTAGGCAGGGAAAACTAAACAGAATGCTGGGAGAAGGGAGGCAGACTCAGAGAGAAGCCATGTAGCCTCACCAGAGACAGAAGCCAGGAACTTTACCCAGTAAGCCACATCCTCGTGGTGATACACAGTTTATTAGAAATGGGTTAAATTAAGATATAAGCGTTAGCCAATAAGAAGATAGAGCCAATGAACCAAACAATGCTTTAAATAATACAGTTTCTGTGTGATTTTTTTGGGGCTGTGCAGCTGGGAACCAACAAGCGGACTCCTTACAACATGAATATTGCTGGGAAACTGGATATCCACCCTGCACAAAATTCAACTCCAAGTGGATAACAGATCTTAACATAATACCTGAAACCATTAGAGGATAAAGCAGAGAAAACACTTCAAGATGATAGGCAGAGGAAGGAAGAACTTTCTGAAGAAAACCTATGGTTGCTCAAGAAATATGGCCAGCATTGTGCAAATGGGACCTCGTGAAATGAAATAAAAAAATTAATATGTCTCATATTTTTACCCACGGAGTCATCTTAAAAACCTTGATCCTTAAAAACCTTGTGTTCAGTTAACTGAACAAGAGGATACCCTACAGACTGGATGAAAATCTTGGCCATATATACATATGATTAATATCTAGGCTATAAAAATAACTAAAAAAAAACAGAAAAGAAAACAAATAACCCAATTCAAATGGGTTAATGAACTGAACACAGAGTTCTCAAAAGAAGAAATACAAACAGTCAATAAAAGCTTTATAAAGTGTTCAACATCCTTAGCCATCACTGAAATGCAAAATTAAACCTACTGCGAGACTGTGTCTCACCTCAGTCAGAATGGCTGTCACCAAGAGGACAAATGACAAGGATGCTGATGAGGTGACGAGGTAGAAGACCCCATATTCACACTGGTGGGGGTCTAAACTGCTGCAACCACTTTGGAATCCATTGTGAAAGTTTCTCAAAATGCTTAAGACACAACTATCATATGATAGAGGTTGTCATGCCACGGCATATAACCAAAGGGCTCTGTATCCTACCACAGAGATACTGAGATACTTGCTCATCCAAATTTACTATTGCTCTGCCCCCAATATCAAAGAAATGGTGTTAGCCTGGATCCCTTTCAACAGAAGAATGGATTAAGAAAGTGTCATGTGCACACACAATGGAATTTTATTCAGCTGTAAGAAAGAGGAAATTATGGCATTTACAGGAAAGGGGATGAAACCAGAAAATAGTATACTTGGTCAATCTAGGCTTGAAAGACAATTATCCTCATATTCTCTCTCATGCAGAGCCTAGCTTCTAAGCTTCTAATTCACATAGGTGTATGTGTATGTGTGTGGGAGAGGCATATTATTACAGCTTGGGCATAAAGTGTCCCTAAAGGCTTAGCTGTTAAGACTTGGTCCCCAGGATGTTCAGAGGTGGGGACTTGGGGTTCGAGCATGAGCCTGCTAAGTTTAACACTGGGTGGGTCAGCGTTGATAGGCTGTGGGGAGTAGGGTCCAGTTGGGGGAAGCAGGTCACAGAGGCTGTGTCTTTGAAGGGTGTGTCTTGTTCTCACTTCCCTCTGCTTCTCTCCATCATATGGTGAAGCATTGAAGCATTCCACTCTACCATCTACCCCTGCCACACTGTTCTGTCCCGCCAACAGCGGAGAAACCAAAGAAGCGAGTGACTAGGGACTATAACCTCTATAACTACGGTCAAGATAAACCTTTTTCCCTTTAAGTTCATTTCTCTCATGTTTTTTGTCTTAGCAAAGAAAAGCTGACTAGCATGAATATTAAGAGAAATAACCCTTTCATATTGCTTCTAACTTGATTTTATTGTGCTTCTTTTGTTTCTAGGTGCCATTTCCATAGCCTTAAAATGAATACATACACACATGCATACATACACACATATATACACACATCACTAGTTACTGAATTTCTGCCACATATTTGTGGCACTGTCTCCTGAATTCCAGCCATGAAAGATGAACAGTTAGTGGAGCTCTTCTTTTTCCTTCTGTCCCCTGCTTAATAATTCTATTTTATTGGCTACTTCAAAATTTTAAAATATTTCTGTAATTAGCATTTTGGCTTCTTTTACTGACATATCCTCCCATCTTTCCACTTTATTTTTACTGTCTGGCCTCCCATCTACTGTCAATTACAGTTTTATACTTTGTCAATCTAACACTCAAACCCTGTAGCCACAATCGAGTCTTCTGTACTTGAGTGCAGGGGGTGACTCAAAATGCTGGAGACCAATGCATGGCTTTGCTTGACCATGGCTGTGAGGGCCTTGTTCCACCGTGGGGGCACCATGCCATGGTGCTGAGGAGATATCGTGGACTAGACTAGCACATGCCTTGGTAGTCACCCACCTCTGGTGTATTGGAACTCGTTTTCTCTTTTTCTTAGTGTTTGGAAATCTGAGAGAATGAGCCTTGGCCTTAACTGGTGTCTGTCCAGCGGAGCCTGCTGCAGCGTGAAGAGCATGCCTTTCCTGGGCTTTGAGAATGCCCAGACTATATTTCTGGTCAGACATTGACACCTCTGAGATCATCGAGCTTTCTTAGCTTTCTTCAGTTTTCAGCTTGCTCCCACTCCCTGCTCCTGCCTCTTTATAGCCTGTTAGATTTCCTAGCTTGTTTTCCCAAAACCTTTCCACTGAAGTTTGGAGTCCATGTTCACTTACTAAGAGCTGTACCTTTCTCTACCGTGTGCTTCATGTTTCCTCTTTAAAGGATATCAGGAGCTCTTGGAGCTCTCTGAACGTATGGATGAGAACTCTCATTTGCCTGGAGCCTCCTGGCTTTTCTTTCCTTCTGTTGGAGGTTTAGTCTTTCACTATCATGCTGTTACTTTCCTGCATGTATCCCATAATTCTTGGTGTCTGCTCATCAAATGATCATGCGGATGTAGGTTATCCTCGATGTACTTAGCAAGGTCCAACTATTGGTGAGATAGCCACTCACAAGCATTAGATTCTCTCACATTTGCCTAGTCAGTGGTTTAAGAATGTTCTAGACATATGCCATTATGTGTGGGTGTGGTTATTCCTATGTGAGAATATCCAGAGAGTGAGATTAAGTGGAACTACAGAGAACAGGGCTATTACCCTCTCTCTTCGGCTTTGAGGGTTGAAGACAGGATGAAGGCCAGTTGTGGCCCATCCATTCTCCTCCCCACTTGCAGCCCCCTCTCGGTGGATTACATCGGAGTAAATGCAAGACATCCAATAATTTCATCTGACTGAATAAACATTTTATTCGACGTGTGTGGGTGTGCATAGGGTGTATGTGAACATGCCGTAGTGCACACAGAAAAGGAAGAGGACAACTTGTTGGAACCAGTTTTCTCCTTCTACCATGCAGATCCTGGGAATGGAACGCTGGTTGTCAGGCTTACTGGCAAGGGGCCTCACTGCTGAGCCGTCTTGTGGCTTTAATACATACACACTGTCTGTTGTGGGAAAACAGGCATAAAAGGTAACATTTTAGTCATATGTAAATGTACAGGAAAGTTGTGTCAAAGGCATTCTTATTCTTGAATAACCCCCAACATTATGCTACATATTTATGTTCTAATACATATTGACAAATGACTTCCTCAATTCTTACAATTCACTGCTAACTCTGAAGAATTTATATTTTATGCATGTAGCCATGGGCACATTTTTCTTTTCTTTCTTTTCTCTTTCTTTCCTTCTTTCTTTCTTTCTTTCCTTTTCTTTCTTTTTTTTTTGTTTCCTTAACAAGACAAAGGCAAGAAAAACTTCCTTTATTCCCTACATTCTAAACCAGCAAAGAAATACAAAGGAGCCACAGAAATGGGGATTTAAAATTTTCCCTGAAGAGCTGGGCTGTGCAGTCTGTCTTCCGATTTGGCGCAGGGTCTTAGTGTTCATCTCTGCATTAGCTGGGTATCCTATGTCATCACTGGGACATCTGCCAGCCACAGGTGTCCCTCACAGCAGCATGTCCTACCTGGAGAAGTCTCGGGACAGGCTATGAATATATGACAAGCATCCTCGTGGTGAACAAAGGGCACAGGTGACATCAAGCCCCCTTGGTCTCTTTCCCCAAACTTACTACCAATATATCCTCCTGAGGATGAGGGACAGGAAAGGCCTAGTCCACAATGAACCAATATGCAGGAAAAATGGAATTCCTTTAACAGATGTTACAGCCTTAATCCTAGCTAGTCTGGTAAGGGATGTTTTAACTTGAGTTTTCCTGGTGGCTAATAATGAGGCCTCTGTTCCACAGGCTGACCGGCTATTGTATTTCCTTATCCTTAAATGGCCTGATTTTTTGATTGACTTTTTAATTTGTAGCCACTTGAAGGAAGTCTTTGAATATCAGAGATATTAAGTTTTATCTGTCACATGGTTGCAAGCGTTTTCTCCCAATGTGCCATCGTCTGTTGACTGCCTCTGTTGTTTCATTTCGTCTAGAAAAACTTATTTCAAAATGTCACTGAGAAAAGATGAGGGTTATCTTGGGACTAACACCCTAAGTTTATTGGACTAACTATTCTGGAACTTTATTGAAAGAGTTAGACGCTTCCTCCCCAGCAAGTGCAGGAAGAAGACACGCTGCAGCAGTTTCTTCCTTTCCCCTGCGGTTGACAACGCAAACCTCATTAAAATCTCTGAGTGGCTCTGCTTACCCGGATGACACCTGGCCATTTACGGGGGCAGAATTATAAAGTCAGTGGAAACAGTTGGGGAAGTGAATGAGGCCACTTAGATGATTTTAATCCACTGCACTAATTGCGCCTGAAGTCCCCCCACACTTTTCTCCCAATTAAAACTTCTAATTAAGCATTGCCACCTTTAAAACACTCCGGAGAGTGTATCTGTGCTGTTCGCGCTTGTCCAGCAGATGTGAGCTGATTCTCTTCCCAAACCCATAGGATCAAAGGACAAGAAAGACCCTGAGAATTTCCCTGGTCCAAACTCCCTGCTTAAGGGATGATGAGAATGGGATGATGATGCTCTTCCCCTCTAAGGACTCTAGCTCCATCTTCCTTCGCTATCCCAAGCCAGGGCCAGGGCCCGTTGTTATTTACCTACCCGCCATATTACAGGGCTTTGTCAAAGAGTTTTGGGTCATGTGACTCAAGGTCACATGACCAACAAGTGGCAGAGCTGCCCTGACTCCTTGGTCGGGAACTTTTCATTGTAGCACACACCCTGGGGCCTTGAAGTAAGAACCTGCGAGTTTAAATTCTAGCTTGGTCACTTGCAAGATGGATTCCTTAAGCGAGATCCTCGCCTCTTCTGCTGTCCCTGGGCCTCCCCTTTCCCTCTGTCCTGCCTTAAACTCTTTCCGGCTGGGCTCTCATCCCTTTGGCTCCATGGATCCAGTTTCTCCTGAGGTGCCATGTTTCACACTGCAGAGGGTGGTACGCTGCACCTGACAGCTGAGCAACAATTTGACTCAGCCAATCACAGGCTGTCTCCGGGATCAGGCGTCTGTCTTCGGTTCCACAGCACTTTGTTCTTGGCTGTCTAGCTGCTCCTCCTGTTTCACAGGCTGCTTCCTCTTGTCTTCCCGGCCTCTCTCCACTGGAGGAGCCGGGCTTGGTTTTTAGGCCTTTAGTTTCCTGGCTACCCAGGATCTTTCAGGCAATCTCATACAGGCTTGGGTGCCATCTACTGACAAATCTCAGGTTCATAGTGACAGTGCAGACCCCTCCCCTGAACTCCTATAGATGTAATCTGTTCCCTCTACCCCAACAGCATGTTGCTATGGATAAGGGGGCAGTACCTACAAGGTGATGGGCAAGAGCAGACTTCTAACTTTCTCCAACGAAGCCTCTTCTTTCTACTATTGTTTCCATGAGTTCAATTGTCCCAAACTGTGGCATCATCCTTAAATCCTTTCCTTTGTACTCTAGCAAATCTGTGAGAAACTCATGTCATTTCTACCTTCAAACTTGACCAAGGATGAACCAAACTGTTCCGACTCCTCCATTTTAATCCTCACCATTTCTTACCGGGAGATGGCATTTGACCTCAACTTCAACATACACCCCTATTCACAGGGACCTCCTTGCAATTTCAAAAATGCCAGCATGTCCTCTCCACTCTCTGCCTCTCTGCCTGAACTTATTGTCCCCCAGACAAGACATACAACTTGTTATGGGTCTGCTCAAACATCCCCATATGAAGAGAAGCTCCTGGAATCACGGCCCCAGTGCCACAACTACTTTAACTTGTCACCTGACATATTACACATTTGTTTATCTCCCTCCCTCTTACATTTTATTACAGTTCCACACACTGTGTCCCCAGAGGAATAGTGTGTGAGGCTTAACCAGTGCTAATTGATTTATTATCATTACAGTACAACACAGGGCATGGGCATACCCTAGCAGATTTAGACAGTATAATATGGTGTTCTTAACTACGAGGAAGACGTACAGCAGAGCTCTGGGCATCACTTACTTTGTATAATTGAAACTCTCTACCCTTTGCACGGCAGCTTCTCCCCACCGCTCCCTAGACCCTGGCAGCTGCCAATCTACCCTCTTCTTCTGTCCGTTGACTACATTAGATTCTTCATGTAAGTAAGTGAGCCATGTAGTGTTTGTTTTTCCGTGGCTGGCTTATGTTACTTAGCAGAATGTCATCCAGTGTCATCTGTGTTGCTGCAAATGGCAAGAATCTTCTGCCATTGTGTGCCCCAACTTAATCATTTTTCCACCAATGGGCATTTAAGCTGTTTCTGTATCCTGGTTATTGTGAATACTGCTACAGAGAACATAATAGAGTATGGTTATCTCTGTGAGGTCTTCATTTCAGTTCTTTTAGATAAATACCTAGAAATGAGGTTGCTGGGCAATAAACTACGTCCGTCACATTAAAAAAAATAATCTCTCTGGGCTGGAGAGATGGCTCAGCAGTGAAGAGCAGAGGCTGCTCTTCCAGAGGACCCAAGTTCAATTCCCAGCATCCCCATGGCAGGTCACATGAAACTACAGCTCCAGAGGATGTAGCACTTTCTCACAACAGACATATTCCACAAAGCACCAATGCACATAAGAGAAGAAATGATTCTTCACAAAGAAACATCTTTTTTTTTTTTAGAGTGGCCACTCTAACGTGTGAGCTGGCACTTTATCGTGATTTTGATTGGCATCTGTCAGTGTTGCTGGACATCGTTTTATGCACCTACTGGCCACTTGTGTCACATCTTTAGAGAAGTGTCTATTTAAGTCCTTCTCTTACGTTTGTTTTTATTATTGATTTCTTGCTATTGAGTTATAGGCCAATAAATATTTTTTGAGAGGATAAATAAATAAGTCTCCAGCTAATAATGACTAAATCAACATATTATAAAGCACTTAATAGCATCGATACACTGGAAATTACAGAACAAATCCCTACAGTTAAGCTAGAAGCAGGGGGAAGAAAGACTTCGGTACAGGTTCTAGTTAAAAGTGCAAACACACAGCAGAGAAGCAATTTACTTCCCCTTGAATTAATAAGCACGCTGACATTTATTTTCTTCTTAGCTTCAATTAAGAGCATCTTGCTTAGAAGCAAGGTGAACATATGTTCCTGCTCTCTAATTTAAAAGAATTCCATTTCAATAAAAATATTTTTGAAAATAGTTTTAGAGCGTGACAGTTTATGGCAGAGCTAATAAATATGAGCAAACAGCACACTTTTTAAAAATTAAAGACTGCTTAGAAAAGTCTAGGTTCACAGAAAAGCTGGGCTAGAAGCGTAGCAAGCTTAGACGCATGTAGACCCCTTCTCTACTCCTGTCCTCAGCCCTCACAGCCTCTGTCATCTCCACCAGAGTGGCACATTGGCTACTGTCTGTGAGCCTTACTGTATGACCATGGCTCACACTGGGGTTCAAGCTTGGTGTGTGTCCTATGGGCTTTGATAGACGTTAGAACATGTGTCACCTTCAGAACATCATACAGCAACCATCCTTCAAGTTCTCTGTGCTCTTTCCTCTTATCCATCCCCTTACCTAGCTTCTGGGACTCACTGACTTTTATCTGCCTTGATAGTTTTGCCTTTTCCAGACCGTCATATGTGGGCAATCCTCTCAACTTACAATGGCTGACTTAGGCTTTTTTGACTTTCCGATTGTGTGAAAGCAATACATGTGCTGTAGAAACTTTGCGTCATGGTCCCTTCCCAGCTTAGTGAGGGCAGGAACATCCTTTTTGGAGATGATGGGGCAGCACCCATGAGCTACAGTTCCCAGCAAGCCAGGAGATCTGCAGGGAAACCCTGGAACTTTGCAGTGTGCTCTGTTGCCAAGCCGGGATGTTTAGCAGCATAGGAGCAGTAAATGCACAGTGGACTTAAGGATATTTCCAACTTAGGACTAGTTCATTGGTACTGAACCTCACTAACAGTAAAGGAACACATGTAACTGACCCATTAGTATGTGAGTTTTCAGACTGGCTTCTTTTGCATAGCAATATACACTGAAGAGTCTTTCCGTGCCGTGATAGCTCACTTCTCTTGAGTGCAGAATGCTAATTTTAAAATCCATCTACCAAGTGAAGGACATCTTGGCTGCTGATACATTTTGTCAATTATGATCAATGCTGCTATAAGCATCTCTGTGTGTGATATCTATGGGAACTCTTTCCAACACATTTGGGCAAGTTCCAAGTGGTTAAATGATGGATCACATGTACAGTAAGCATATTTTTAGCTCTGTTAAGAAGCTGCCAAACCATCTTCCAAGGAAAGTTACATAATTTTAGTTATGTTGGTTCTCAGAGCTATCCAAATTTAGGTGTTAACTCAGACCATCACTGTATTTGAGATAGTTGATTTCTCACGGATTACAGAAATTCAGCATTTTGCTTTAGTGTTTCTGCGGTTGTATTTCTTTGAGGCAAATCCAAATTAATCTCGGATGGCAATTAGTATTCTGAGGATGACTAGGGAGGAGAGAGAGGGCAAGCGAGAATGTCTCATCTCCAGGAACACTCAGCCAGCCAACTGCACCTCAGGCTGCAGGCCCATTGCCACAAACTACGTCATGTTCACCTCCTTCTCAAGGCCGAAGTTCTTCCTTTAGTGCCCAATTACCACAGTTTCCTTGGCGTCTATGAATGGCACCCCATAGGTTTTAAGCAGCCCGTGGCAATCCTGTTGTGGGGGGTTGATAATCTGATGAACACAGAGACACACCCCACCCCCGTTACGGTTCTAAGCATGCGCAGAGCTGCAGGCTGCTGGCCCCTCTGCCATTTGGCGGGCCTCCCTGGTGCAACACAGTCTGCTGGGTATCTCAGCTTTTCCACTACTGTTGGTTTCCCTATTAACTGGGGCGGGGTTGGGCGCGGGTAGAAGTCCGGAAACCATCAGGAAACAGAGATCTTGAGCCCTTCATCCTTCTCAGCCTGGCCCACTGAGGCCACCGTGCTTACCACTCTCCGCACCTGTGCCGACACGACAAGCACGCATGCTCAGGGCTGTGAGGGTCCTTTCCGATGTTCCAGAGGCCATACTATGTTGTAAGTAACTTTCATTCTTAGAACAACTCTGTGAAGACTGACTGAACTTTAATAGGAGGAAACTGAGAGACAGGCAGGTTGAGTGACTCTCCCAGCGTCATAGTGCACCTGAGTGGTGAGATTAAGATTTGAACTTGGATAATCTGGCTGGTTCCTGAATACTGAATACTGAAGCCACGTGGTTCTCTGCCATCTCAGCACTGTCTTGATCTTTCCTGCTTAACCCGATGTGCTAATTGGCTATCTTTCTCATTCCAGTTCTCATCCAAAGGAGTATTGTATAAACACTAGTAAAAGCACATTAATTTAGCTCCAAATAATTTTCATGCCTCTTAAACTCAATTTCCCTCTGGCTAAAGCAGGCACAGACACGGTGCCCATGTCTGTCACAAGAATAAAACAAAGAAAGGTTTCTAAGGAGCCAATGCCCTGCATCAAGAAACCATACACCAAGGCTAGCTTCTCCCACTATCCCTCGAGTTTGACTTTTAAGCTGCAGTGGGCCTTTCCCTTTTGCAGTATCTATGAAAAAAGTTCGTGACACGGTGACGTCAGTGCTTTCGGTACTTATGGGGCCTTTCAGGGATATTTTTTAAATACTTTGAAAGCATTTGCTCATATTTCAACCACCATCATACAAATTGCAAGTCATGCCTAAACAGTCCTTATGGCAGGCTACAAAGGCTCTCTGCGTATCAGCTGTTTGTTGGCTGAGTTCCTGCTACTCAGTGGGGCTGAAAATAATACAGAAGTAGTCAATTTAAATAAGACTCAGAATGAATATTCTACTAATTTGTTATACATATGCATCTAACATGCTTCTACCTTGCAAAGTGTCTTTAGACAAGTTCATAATAATAAAAGCGAAGAGGGAACAGATAAAAATAAAATTCACACGGAGAGCTTTCTGCCAGCCAACATAGATCCACAGTTTTTTGGCCTATGCCTCACTTTACACACCGGTCCTTAAATATTGTTCCCAGCAGGATGTCTTGCCTAAGAACGGCCCTATGATCAGTGCCCAGTGACTGAAAAGGCATAGTATGACCGCAGGATATAGTTAGTTTAGGAGCAGGAGTTGGAACTGCTTGAATTTACCAGCGGTGATAGATAGCTAGAAGCATCTGCCCTGGTTTACTCAGGGTATAGTACTGCCTCAGTCCTCAGAGAATGGTACCCATGTAGCTGCTGTGATCAAAGACTCATGGTCAATGAATGTCCATCTTCCCATCTGTCCACTCTCCCCAAGCCTGGGCTTTCAGCCTAGAAACCAATGTGAGCTTCTTCAGTCAGACTCCAAGACACCTGTGGGGGCTCTGCAGCATACTGCAAGTCTCCCCTCCTCTAGAGCTGCCTCCCTGCCATCTCGAGGACCTGCCAGCCTTGTTCCTGTCACCTACACTTAGCCAACTGATTCATGGTGGGACCCCGACCAACGGGAGACATGGTTCTTTATGTACCAATTTAGCAAGGGGACTAAAATTTCAAATCTCATCAGGGCTGAGTTTCTGAACAGAAAAAAAAAATCTATGAGGAGCTGTATCTTATCCAGATTAGACAAAACGGGCTTGGTAGGCGAGCAATAGGCACAGAGAAACTGAAAGAGAGAAAGGAAAGGCCAGGTGAGAGGAACTACAGCAAAACAAAACCAACCCCAAGTCTGAAACCAAATCTCAAACTGTCTAGTCCAGACCCTTTGATGGCCAGGCTGCAATTTGGTTCTTGGGATCCAAAAAAATACCTCCATAGCCTTCAAATATCTCCTGTTCCTTTTCCTTAGCCATTTTTTTTAACTGGTTTCTATTGTTTGCAAACAATAGTTCTAAGTAATAGAAACAAGAACGCGATCTTGGTGCGTAAGAAACAGCTACTGATGCACTGGAAGACGATGTCAAACAGACACAAAGCTTCTACATCTTTTTGTTCCTGGTCGCTGTTTAGGCTCTCCACCTAGAGGACAGGGTGATGGCAGGGACCACGCCCCTGCTGGAATTTGTATCCTCTCTAAACTCTCATTTGCAAGGATCATTCTCTAGCCTCCGGACTCTCACTGTTTGGGACTCATCCCTTAAATGATTTTTAGATACTAGAAAGAGAGTTTGAAAACAGGATGTGTAAGCCAATTAGCCTACCGCTGGGTGACCTTCAACAAATTGGCTTTTAAATGTCATGGAAGACCCAGGTGGAAGTCACTCCTTCGGTGGAAATAATGAACATGGGAAGACTTATCTCAGAGGCCACTGCCTAGAACAATGACTTTATTTTTCTATGACATGCATTTTCTAATGTATGATGCATTTTGAAATTATAAATACAAATTTACCCCCACACACACACCATGCTGAAGATGGAACTCAGAGCCTTGCTTGAATTTGCTTAGTAACCTCTTGAGCACTGAGATGAGTCCCAAGATAAATTTACTTTAGAAGTTCACAGTTTAGACTGAGAATTCTTCAGATCAGCAATAGGAGAGTGTCGTTTCTATTTGGGGTATCATGTGTACTTTTTGGCCTAGATTCTATTTGATCATCATAGAAATTAGTGTTTTGCCTTTCAGACAAAGCCACGAGACTTGGAAAAAACCAAACCTTCCTGACCGGATCATTCACCAGCTCTGCAGTGACATGGCTGGCCCACTGATGCTGGAGGTCTCCTTTCCTGGGCACAGTTCTGTTCCCCGAGGAACTGCTCCATCAGGATCTGCCCTGGCTGCTGTGGTTTAATTAGAGCTGGAGACTTGGAGTGGGAGAGTGTCTGAGCCTCTTGCTTAACAGTCTGAATGTCCACGGGAGACTCCCTGCGAACAGGATCTCCTTCTCTGAGCTGGTTCGAGCCCAAATAAAACCTGGGTTGCCTTACCAAAGATAGGCAATTACAAGAAGAATGGATGTCAGCAGCAGACTGTTCATAGATTTATTAAACTCCTCCCCTTTCTCTGCCTCTCTGTCTCTCTCTTTCTTTCTTTCTCTCCTCTCTCTCTCTCTCTCTCCTCTCTCTCTCTCTCTCTCTCTCTCTCTCTCTCTCTCTCTCTCTCTCTCTCTCTTTCTCTCTCTCCCCCCCACCCCCCTCTTTCTTTCTCAAGACAGGGGCTCAGCTATAACCTAATCTGATCTTGGACTTGCAGTAATCCTCCTGCTCCAGTTTGCTCGTGTGCTGGAATTACAGGTATAGGTCATCATGCTCAGCTTATTGTTTTTTCCTTTTTCAAGAAAAAATTTCAATGTCTTGATTATACTTGAAAGGTAGACCTCCTGGCAGTGCCCTGAAACAACAGAGTCCACACAACCTTGGCCAGGCTCACAGATGCAAGGCTTGATGAAGACAGGCTTCTGTGGCTCCTGGACGTGCTTCACTGGGCGTCACACTGCGCATTTCAGCTACACCCACCCTGCAGGGTTCCTTCCCAGGAAAGAACTGGGAAGTGCTGTGCTAGGCAGAACTACAGCGACCACAGATGCCCACAGCAAGCACAGGCCGCCCTGCATGATGTATGGCTCTTGCAGCTTGGGGGAAGGGAGGAGATTCTGAGATGAAGAGATTACCCTGGATTATCGGGTTGAACACAACCTAGTAATGAGACCCTAAAGGGAGACGTTTTCCAGCTGAGTCAGGGTGAGAGACCAAAGAAAGAGCAGAGGTTTGATGGCTGAAGCCAGCTTGAGGCTCAGGTGACTCTGAGGATAGTGGAAGAAGGACCTCAAGCCAAACAAACAAACAAACAAACAAACAAACAAACAAACAAAAAGACCCTCTGCTGACAGCCGCTAGGAAATGGGGGCATCAATCCTACAGCCTCAAGGGCCTGAGCGATGTCATTCAGAATGAGCAAAGAAATGGATCCTCCCTGAAGCCTCCAGCCAGGGGCAGGGTTCCCAGTTCCAGCTCAGAGGAGCCTGGGTTAGGTTCTGGTGTTCGGTTTTGTAAGCCGATACATCTGTCCTGTTTCAGCCTTAAGAATGTAGTCATTTGTCACGGCAGTGATCAGAAATGAATACCCATGGGCAGAAAGAAGCAGCTGTTCCTGTTCTAATGCAGGACGATAAGGGACGGCCCCCTTGGTCTGCACAGAACAAGCCAATGGGGGTGAAAGCTCTTAGGACCAGGAGGCAGGGCGCTCAAGACTAAAGGAAGTAGTGTGTTCAGAACACCCGAGTGCATTTCCCGCTGTGTCTTCAAACCAAGACAACATGGCACAGATGTGTTCATTGAATAACTTTCCTCTGGGGCACACAGGGGTGTCAGGCCCAGCACAGGCAGGAAAAATAAAGGAACCCAGTGGGGGACTGTGATGGCTTGCATGTGCTTTTTAAGGTAGTTTGAAATAAATATGGCATCAGACAAACAGCTTCAATAAAAGGCTCAATGGAGAGCCACCAGGGAAAACAGGAAACCAGAAGATAAATGTGGGGGGAGGGGCAAAGGGAAGAAACATGGAACGGTACCCAAAGGCACACAGAGAATCAGGAGTAAGAACCAAAACCCCAGGAGAGAAAGGCCATGGCCTCATGGTGTTGGAGGCTGCCTCATTCCAATGACATTTGGACACAGATACCCACAGGGCCTACCAGGCAGAGATGCCCCAGTTTGAACATTTTGCTCAACCCTGGCCCCCCTTCTTCCCACAAAGTCCTTTGAGAAAGATAAGGTCATCTACTTTAGATCTATCTGGAGAAGAGCGCTTGTTGCAGAAGCAGCTGGTGAGACAGAAAGGTAGTGGAAGCCTCGAAAGGCCCTGGGCTGTGGGCACAAGACCTACTAAGGGAAGAGCAGAGAAGCAGACAAGCTTGTCTTCAGAGAGCGCAAGGTGAAAGGGAGCCCATGGGGACCCTCAGGGACAACCTCAAAAGTCCACGGGCTGAGCAGGTAGAAAAGGAAATGAGTCACCTCTGCACAGCTGCAATACCACACCGTGGCTAAGCGCAGGTCCCCAGTCTGCAATTGTTCTTAAAGCAAAGACAGGCCATGGGTCTCAGAGCCTGCCAGTCACCTGAGAGGCTGGTTGTGGGAGATCCCTGGCTCTCATTCCCTCAGCACACCACAGCCCTTCAGAAGCAGTGAACAGAGGCAATGAGGAGCCTCAGGCCTTTTAGTCTTTTTGCAATTCCAACCCCTTTGCAGCCAAGGTCCCCCTTAAAGCCACAAATCCCATTCCCACCACTTCTGCCCAGTGAGTCATCACTTCATATGTGGTCAGAACTCATGACAGGGTCTATACATTTGAACTCTCAAGTTTGTTTGTTTGTTTGTTTGTTTATTTATTTATTTATTTATTTATTTAAGATTTCTGCCTCCTCCCCGCCACCGCCTCCCATTTCCCTCCCCCTCCCCCTATCAAGTCCCCCTCCCTCATCAGCTCGAAGAGCAATCAGGGTTCCCTGCCCTGTGGGAAGTCCAAAGACCACCCACCTCCATCCAGGTCTAGTAAGGTGAGCATCCAAACTGCCTAGGCTCGCACAAAGCCAGCCACTGAGACAATGGGGATGTTCTATCGGGAACTCGCCAAGGCCAGCTGGCCTGGGTCTGAAAAAACATGGGATAAAACCGGACTCGCTGAACGTAGCGGACAATGAGGACTACTGAGAACTCAAGAACAATGGCAATGGGTTTTTGATCCTACTACACGTACTGAACTCTCAAGTTTTTCACTACTCCGGAGGCGCTAAGATTTTGCCCTCATTGGGTTGTGAGTGACCTCTTGTGGTGAGCATGTGTGATTGCCGAGGGAAGAAAGGTTGCATTTGGTTCCTGTGAAGCCACTATCTATCCAAAAAGAAAAGGGGAAGACAGCTTCTAAAATAAGTTTGTAAAAGAAAAATTTTAAAAAAGTCAAACAACAAAAAAAGGAATTGTTTAGGGCGACTATAAACCTGAAACTGAGGTGTATGTTAAGGTAGAGAAGGTCTAATTTTCCAATGGCGCCTTTTTAAATTGAGCTTTTTAAAACTCAAGATTGTTGCAAAAATCTTGTTGCATCTCAGAATCAATTTTTTTTCTTTCTTCTTTTGCTACCATTGTTATTTTGTCACAGAAAGTAGTCTGGGTGACCCTTTTGTTGTTATTGGAACAAAAATCCTAATTACTCCATATTAGTAAATTTTCAAGGCTGAGAGGTTTGCACAATCATTTCTTGTAAAATCCTGTGTACCGCCAGGCGGTGGTGGCACACGTCTTTAATCCCAGCACTCGGGAGGCAGAGGCAGGCAGATCTCTGTGAGTTCAAGGCCAGCCTGGTCTACAAGAGCTAGTTCCAGGACAGGCACCAAAGCCACAGAGAAACCCTGTCTCAAAAAAAAATCCTTTGTACCATGAAATGGCAAATTGGAAACACTTCAGTCTGAAAAAGAATCTGTATAGGTAGGCACTCTGATGGCCGCTCTGCTGGAGATGTGGGTTTGGGCTTACAGTACAGAGACAGAGACACGCAGTAGGGGGCAGAAATGACTGTCACTGACGAGACTGGAAAGAGAGTGTCCTGAGGGTTCCAGGAAATGTCACATGCTCCAACGTACATAGGGTCAGGGGCTGAGGTTTCTGGAGATGAGGAGCACAGCCAGAAAGACCGTATGAATAAAATAGCACAGACACGGAGAGAAACAATGAAAAATTGGGACCCCCTGAAACAGATGCTTCTGTAAAGCAAAGGACACAGTCAACAAGACAAAAAGACAACCTACAGAATGGGAAAAGATCGTCATCAATCCCACATCAGACAGAGGGCTGATCTCCAAAATATACAAAGAACTCAAGAAATTGGTCATCAAAAGAACAAATAATCTAATAAAAAATGGGGTACAGACCTAAACAGAAAACTCTCAACAGATGAACAGGTAGTGGTGCATATCTTTAATCCCAGGACTCAGGAGGCAGAGGGAGGTGGATCTCTGTGAGTTTGAGGCCAGTCTGGCCTACAAAAGCTAGTTCCAGGACAGGTTCCAAAGCTACAGAGAAAACCTGTCTTGAAAAAACCAAATCAAACCAAACCAAAAATCAAGAAGGTTTTGAAGAATAAAAAACAAATAAAACGTATTCATGTCCACCCCCTGGGGGTCCTCCAAAGTTGGGTGATGACTGTGTCTAGACTCAGCTTAACGTTGCCTCCACCCTTTTTGATAAATTATGCTTCTCGAATGTCAGCAAATACACACGCCAGAGCAAATGAGAGCAGCCAGTTGGTGGCTCGTTCTTACACACAAGACGAAAATGTCCGGCATGAAATCAGTCTATACAGAGTTCAAACACACCCTTCCGTTCTGCTCCAGGCACTGTACCCCTCCCGCTTCTCCCATGGAGGAGTTTAACAAGCCCAAGGTGCAAAGATAAATTTATAAAACAACCTGTTCTTTTCTCTAGACAAAAACAGTAATGCATCCAAAGAGACATTCCAAAATCTGTCACTTTGGAATTTAACAGCCCTCTAGCTGTTAAAGTGAGTATTGTTTATACTGCACTTTACTTATTTCAGGGCAAAAACTTTAAAAATTATAAAATAATCTATTCATGCTGTTGAAGCTACCTTGGCAGGTTTTATTTAGTTTTAAGATCAGAGTTCAATGGTACTTTCATTTTTACAGAGTTTATATTTTATAAATATAATAGAATTCTATAGAATCTATCAATATGTCTTTTTCTTTCCATTTAATTTTTATGTGTATGTGTGATTTGCCTGCCTGCATGTCTGTGCACCAATGTGTGCAGTGCCCAAGGAGGCCAAAAGAGGGCACTAGATCCCCTAGAACTGGAGTGACATATGGTGGTCAGCAACCACGTGGACGCTGGGAATCCATCCCAGGTCCTCTAGAAGAGCAGCAAGTGCTCTTAACCACCAAGCCATCTCTCTAGTCCTAGGAGGGCTCTTTTAAGAGCGATTTCCTATCTTCCCCATATTCATTTTTCCCTTTCTTGGGCACTATTGGATGTTTAATGGATATGTGTAAATGGATGTGTGAGTTATACTGTCTATGCAGAGAATGCAACTATGCAGTTTGGTCAATTTGTGTGCACATGACTGCTTATCCTTCTATCTATGAATAACAGGAGGCTGCCATCACCCCAGAAAACTTCTACCCTTTTCCTGCAACTACCCCCTCTTCAACTGTATGTGCTCCCATTCCTTTCCCTACCACTGTAGATTAGATTTACTTATTCCTGAATGTCGTAGCAATGAAATCACACAGGATTTTTTTTTGTTTGTTTCTGATTCCATTGGCTCAACAAGTAATTTCAAAGATTTCCCTATATAGTTGTATCAAACACCTCCTCAGAATTTTTTTTTTATTGTGGACTAGAATATGGTTCCCTGAATGTACTACAATCTTTCAATCTGTCCATTCTCTCCCCAGTGGATATCTGGGTTGCTTCTGGTGTGGATAGTGTTTCTGATAGATCTTAACAGAGTTGAAGACTGGTTCGATGAACATAAGAAATGAACTGATCAGGGAACATTGTGGGAGAAGGAGGCGGAGGGGCTCGTGAGAGCCAGAGAATCAGGACATCTGCCTTGAGACAATGTCTGCTAGATATGGTAGGGATACATCACCCATGAAATTTAAACAATATGGTTTCCTAAACAAGACCTACATAATGACTATAGAATTCAACACACCAATGGGGATAGGGGCTATTTCACAAGGCCCTACCCCTAGATGAAGAACTATATTCAGGCAATGGATTTGATGGGTTTTCTCTAGATATGAGAACCTGGATAGTTTATCCAAATCCCAAGTAGCCAGCCCTAGACACATGGATGCGTAAGCAACACTAAATGTACTCAGAAGGATGTGTGTGTGTGTGTGTGTGTGTGTGTGTGTGTGTGTTATAGAAGAAGAAGTCATGAATCTAAGAAGGGATAGGGGAGGGAGGAGTTGGAGAGCAGAGAAAGAAATGTAGAAATGGTACAAATGCAGTGTATTCATGTATGGCAATTCTCAAAAACTTATTAAAAAGTTTAAAAAAAGAAATGAGCCGAGAGTTCTAAGTTATCAGCATAGATATTTTTACAGATTGTTGTGGATGCCTTATTGCAAGTTTCCGGCAGAAATAGAACACATCTTTGTTACACTGTAAAGTGTCTGAATCAGAATTATTAAGAACCCAGTTCAATTTGTGTGGTTCAGCACAGCGCTAATGAGCGCACAAGTGTGGATAGAGTCCCTTATGGTCTTGTTGGCTTTCCTGGTGAAAAGGACTCTCTTTCCTGGTCTCAGAAAACAACAGTGACCTCCGAGCCTTCTCACTGGGGCACATTAATGAGCAGAAAGTGGAGGAAGAAGTGTGTGTCACCCATGAGAACTCCTCGTTCAGACAAGAAACTTAATCAATGAACATCACTCACAATGAGCAATATTAAAGTCAGTCAAGAAGGAACTTATGCAAAGCCTCCTGCATGCACTGTTAGCCAAGATGGTACATAAATATTATCATTCCCATACATTGGCTATTGAATATCACGTGGATTATCATTGATCTACTGAATTGCATACAATTCACCTGTGCTGATGACCTAGTAATAACCACAAGTTGATTCTTATATAGACATAAGTTTTTCTAAATTCTCACT
This sequence comes from Microtus ochrogaster, assembly GCF_000317375.1. NCBI lineage: Eukaryota > Metazoa > Chordata > Mammalia > Rodentia > Cricetidae > Microtus > Microtus ochrogaster. Next base: position 53,334,706 of record NC_022015.1, on the reverse strand, counting down.
ACTTTGTCAAGCAAATGCACATATCCAACACATTTCAGAAAAAGAATCAGACTGAGGGCATTTGGTAAACTAAAGTCATATTCTTAGTACCCGGTGAAGCCAGGCTTTGACCTGAGATTGCCACATCCCGAGCCCATCCATGTTTTACTCTAAGACCCCCCAATAAGCTGGCATTGCATAGTTTGTGCTCATAGAAGACACGCAAATGCGGGTGACTTCCCAAGGTGTTGAAGGCTTCAAATATCTCTATCCCAAAAGACCAGCACACAGAAACTTAACCAATGAACATCACTCACAATGAGCAGCTTTAAAGTCAGTCAAGAAGGAACTTATGCAAAGCCTCCTGCATGCACTGTTAGCCAAGATGGCACGTAAATATTATCAAGACTCCAGAAGCTTCCATCGGCACACAGCCCTTGCAGGGAACGCAGATAGACAACAAAGATATGTCTGTGCTGAGAGAAAGAGACCCCAGCAGCTCTCTGTGCGCTCCGGTGAAAACGGTTCGTGTTTGTCTTCCTACATTAAAACAGAACGATTTTGATTGTGAGATTTGTGTCATTGACTTTCAAACGGGATATATTCTTTACAAACAGTTTGGAATGGCAGCTATTTTGAAGTTGAAAACTTGTGTAGTGGCGACCTCAGGTCCCAATTGTTGCGGAAGGTCCTTCCGCTCCACGGTGATCTGTAAGTTTTTTCCCCTTTAAATAAATACCACCCTATTAATCATAATTCCAAACTGCAGTGGCATTGTTTGTGACTTACGCCTTCACCCAATGACAAGCCTTTGTGTACGAGCTTTCTCCACTCATCCCAGTTCAGTAGTCAGAAGATCCGTGGAGAAATCAGCTCCCTCCACAAGACGGTGTATCTTCAGGATGTACTGCATATGTCAGCAGGTGGTAGTGAGGAGAACCAGCCGAGAGCTGGTGGGGATTCCAATGTTTCGAACACGTCTCGAGAATGCGTCATTGACATAATTTAAGTATTCAAAACTAAGCAAGGCAACAACGGACAAGAACATTTCATCACTGAACAATCATTCTGCTTGGAGACAGTTCAAGTTTTTTTTTTTTTGAGTAGTAAATGATGTAACGATGGCAACAAGTCTTAGTGACGTTCGCATAACTGTCTTCCAGTGCATGAGACTGATCAAGCCATAGCACTGAACTGTTCACTGAGCTCCAAAACAGTCCTTAGACTAGTGGTTCTCAACCTGTGGGTCATGACCTTCTCAGGAGTCTCAGAACAGATATCCTGCATATTGGATATTTACATTATGATTCACAACATATGAATGAAGCAGCAGCGAAATAATTCTATGGTTGGGGGTCACCACAACATGAGGACATGTATTAAAGGGCCACAGCATTGGAAGGTTGCCAAGCACTGCCGTAGACTGTATGAAGGGAGGACAGAGGAATGGATGTCCACCCTGAGCTGGACACCACGTACCTCCTAATCACCTGTCTGGGGAGGTGGGCAGCCGACACCGGGGCTACCTAAAATGGCATTTGTCTTCTCCGTAGACACGTTTTCCAGGTTATAGAAACATCTCCATAAATGGGTATTTGGTCCCTGAAATTTTTACAGTTGTGCAACAATTGACTCACGCACTCCCAACACTTATAAACTGTCACCTCAGGGCTGGAGAGGTGACTCGGAGGCACAGAGCACTGGTTTCTTTCCCAGAGGACTCTGGTTTTATTCCCAGCACCCACACGGCACAACCATGTGGAACACCAGTTTTGAGGGATCTGACACCCTCTTGTGGTCTCTGTGGACACTGAATGACATGGTACACAGACATACAAGCAAGAAAACACCTGTGCACATAAATAAAAATTAAAAAATCTAGAAAAAGTTTTTTTTTTTTTCGAGACAGGGTTTCTCTGTGGTTTTGGAGCCTGTCCTGGAACTAGCTCTTGTAGACCAGGCTGGTCTCGAACTCACAGAGATCCGCCTGCCTCTGCCTCCCAAGTGCTGGGATTAAAGGCGTGCGCCACCACTGCCCGGCTTTAGAAAAAAGTTTTAACAACAAAAATATGATCACTTCAGTGTAGAAAAGGGGTAGAGAGACAGGAATCTCTCACTGACCATTGACATCCTTGGGAAGTGTAAATGGCAGAACAATTAGCAATAGGAACTGCTATAGGTGTCAATTCTTTAGCAATATATATGAAAATTTATGATTTTAACAAAATACATCAAAAACTGAATGCTTTTTCATCATCATCATCGTCAGTCATCATCATCATCATCATCATCATCATCATCATCATTTCTGTGATGTGTGTGAGCACTCACATTACAGAAATCCTAATGGAGGTTAGGGGATAACTTGTGAGAGATGTTTCTCTACTTCCACCACTTGGTTTCTAGCGAGAGAATTTGTCAGGTGTGTTAGCAAGTGTATCTTTACCCACTGAACTGTCACACTAGTTCCCCAGCTCATTTCTGAGAAAGGATTTCTCAATGAACTTTCACCTTGTCTTTTTCAACCAGGCTGGCCAGCCATTGAGCTCCAAGCATCCATTTATCTCTATTGCCCTACTGCCTAGTTCTGGGATTAAATTGACAGTCTGGGTCCTGTTTGGGTATAGAGAATACAGTAAGCGCCTTACCCATTGAGTCGCTTCCCGAATTTTATCACAACTTTTAGAAATAAGAAATCTAAAGATGAGAGAGGCTGCGTCATGCTTGCTTTAATTCACATTTTGGTGGTTACTGGCAGATTGGGCAGTTTCTCAATGCACCCTGGGCATCTGATTTTCTCATTAGGGAATTAAGGTCTCTGCTTGTTTATGTGGTGTGACCTTGATGTTAGTCATAAAAATTACATAACTGGTTACATAATGAGGCTATCAACCACTTAACTATAAAATTTTGTGTATGATTTAGGCACCTGATTAATCTGAGCTAGAGTTGAACTTAAAGTGGAGAAACAGTCTATGTGGCGTACAACAGTCTACTTTTGTATTTGTCACGTGACAAGAATTGCTACTTGAGAAAAATCATAAGCTAATTCTCTAGATGGGGACTCACGTGCAGTGAACTGAGTCTTTCATGGGACACCCTAAAGTACAGCAATTATTCAACACAGCCCCCAGATTTGCCACCATCATGATGTGCCTCCCACTGTATACAAAGTGGAAAACATGAAATCAGTTCAAATATATCAGTATGTGAAGTAAAATGAAGTTTCCTCTGGCCATTAAAGATGAGGCACAGCCTTCCAAATGTCCATTTTATTCCTATATTAAAGTCCGAAGTCTTAGGCCAGTTATAGGAAACCAAGGACATGTTAAACACAGACACTAAGATGGACAGTGTGTCAGGGGTCATATAAATGCTGCTAGGGGCAGCTTCTACCAGGTGGAGAATTTCGATGTCCAGGCTTGAATGTGTGACCAAGTGCCGCTATGTTTCATTGCTCTGGGATGGAGCCAATAACATTTGTTTTGAAAAGCACAGATCTGTGCACTGTATTTAATCTCTAGTGATAGGATGAAGGTTGCCCTCAATAGTTGCTCTAGTTCTTCAATTATAGTGTAAAATAAACGGTGACAGATTGTTTTATTCCTTTTGTGTCAACCAAAACACCCACGGGATACATAATTTGGTGATCAAAGCCTGAACTGAAGGAAGTTAAGAAAGACTCCAGAATACAGTCTGATGTCTAATTTGCTAAGGCAGAGCATGGAAGGGAAATCAGTGAACATTTAACTAAAATATTCTCAGGGGCAGGGATCCATGGTAAGAAATGGAATCATTTTGGGTTTGAAGAAAGCTTCCCGTGGGACATTGCTTGGCTAGTCTGGGATCTCTGCATGCCATCAGCCTAAAAACGGAGTGGTCTGTGGAATTTCTAGGTCAACAAGAGGTGCAGAAGAGGCAGTGAGGTCTAACAAAATGAGGGACTAACCTGCATCCTTTAACAGTAGTTAAGGATACACTAGGCTTACAAATTGGGAGTATTGAAATCTTGGATACTGTAGCCATGATAATGAATGATGTTATTCACATATCATGAAAAGAAAGCTGAGACAAATAAATGTCTAAGTGGAATTTGTATAATGACCACGATAAACCATGTGTTTATTCAACTCAACACAGAGAATCTAGGGTTCAACAGTGTGGGCTCTTACTAGATGTAAATACAATGTAACCGCAAGAAGAAAGATATTTAATCTGTTCTTTCATCCAAAGACTTCATTCAACCTCTCACAGAGGTGATTTTCTGAGGACCAGGAAGAAAAAAAAAATCCAAATCCACCACAGAACATCTAAACCAAATTTTAGACAAGGGACTTAGTCCTCATCTCTCCCCTCGCCCGACACCTCCTGATTTCCTCCACTCCCCCAAATAAGAAATGTCTGTAGCACAGAAACTACTGGTTGGGAGGCGTATCGATCGATGATGCCATTCCTCCCTGGAAGAAAACTACGTATAAGTCTATTAGAGAATGTGACAGGGTGGGATGGTGACAGCAGCAGAGGCACATCTTCATTGTGATGTTTCAAATGAGAAGTCAGTCACAGGCTGCAGAGCACTTTTGCTTTAGCTGGCTTTTGTCTTAAGACGTCGCCTGCCTCACACTTTGTAGACACTTCTTTAGTGGCCTTACACTCAGCCGGTTATCCGTGCTCGAATGTGGGGCGGGGGTCTTTACACAGTCAGAAGCCAAGGTCATCTACAGGTGTTGTTTGAATCATCCTCTGATCATCTTCTGTCTGTCTGTCTGTCTGTCTGAGCTATCATGTTCTTGTGAGGGATGCATGCTTGCATTTCTGTTTTTGCTATAACATTACTATTTCTAAGTTACTATAAAATTACTTGCCACAGTTACGTAGAGGGTTCAGGCTCAGGAGTCTATACTTTCCTAGTGATTTATTACTAAAACATTGTTTCTGTGTGAAAGCACCCACCTCCCTCTTTGGCATATGTGGAGTATATGTGAGTACTTGTTTGTGTGTGTGCATACATTTGTGTTATATACAGTAATAAATGACCTTGTATTCTGAATATTAATTTAACTGGCTCTCTTTTCCATTCTTCTATTACCTATTCCTTTTTTGTATTTTCTACTCTCCTGATTTTTACTAGATTGATGAATAAATTTACTATTTTACTAATAACTTTTTAGTTCCTTCCTATCATGAAAAATCAGATATTCTGTTGCTACATTTTTTGTGACTACTTTAAAAATGATTTTAGCTTCATCTCAAGTTAAGCAGCACCCTGTCTTCTCTAGAGTAAAACAAAGATCATAGACTTTTCCAGCTCCAGTTCCCACCTCCTGCCTCCCATGGCTATTAGTGTGTCAATTCTATCTGCTTTAATGCCTTCCCGAGGAAGTCATTATTGTTGCCATTAGTCAATGTTTGCTTAAACGAAAATACTTATTTACTACTTATCCCTCCTCTCTTTCATTATTAAATCCCACTCCAGACTTCAGCAAAAATCTCACTGTTCAGGAAATGTGCCTTCGTTCCTTAGTGTTTAAAAAAAAACAAGATTAATTTTTTTTCTTATACACTCCTTTGTAAACAGTATTCTTTTGTAGAGGAGGCTCGAGATACACACTAGTGAGGTGTGGCATGCGAGTGTGAGCAAAAGCTGTTCAGGACAATGAGCTTTGGGTATGTACGCAACCATGCAAGTAACACCCAGACCAGCTTCAACCATTTCCTTTCACCAGATGGCTCTCGCTTGTCTGTCAGTTCCCATCTCTGCCACGCAGGCAGCTATTCCTAGCCATTAACTTTTTCCTATTTTAAATTTCATATAAATAGAATCACACAGTAATTACTCTTGCTTCTGGCCTTTTCACGCAACACAATATTTTTGAAGATTGCTGTGTTTGTCTGTAATTTTTCTTCTTTCTCGCTGTGTATCCCATGTCATTATCACCCTGAAGTGATAGTTTAAGAGGGTATAGAACTCTGGGTCAATAATTACTTTTCTCATATCTTGAAAAGATTATTTCAATGTCTTTCAGTCTTCATTGTTGCCCCAAAGCTCTATCCTGGCAATGCAATTGCTTTTCCTTTGAGGACCATTTCCTGTGGCTATATACTCTCTCCCATTTAGGTCTAAGATGCATCCTTCATCTTTGGTGTTCTAAAATTCCAGCTTACATCATGGTGCCAATTTGTTTTGGTAATACTAAAGAGTTGCCAGGAGTCAACGTGATTCATCAGTCTATGGCCTTACGACCCTTTCATTTAGAAGCCCTCCTCAGCATCTGTTCCAGAAGAGAAGATGTGGACTCACACAGAACACCAGTTCATGGAAGAGTGTGTGGATATTTAATTCCTCTTCTGGATAAGGACCATAAGGTATCCATCTTATAGGGTTTATATTTTCATTGACTCTCTGCATGCACAAATCAAGTCTTATCTACCGCTCTTGCAGGCATGGAAACTAAGGTGGATGTCTTTCTCCAGGGCTAGCAATCCCTGGCATGGGGCTTGTCTTATCTGGCTCCTCTGAGTTTCCCCTTCCTTCCTTCCTTCCTTCCTTCCTTCCTTCCTTCCTTCCTTCCTTCCTTC
>NC_022015.1:53320256-53328048 GCF_000317375.1 Microtus ochrogaster | reverse complement strand
TCCTTCCTTCCTTTCTTTTTTATTAAGAAATAGTTTATATGTGTGGGTGTTTTGACTGCATGCCTTTCTATGCACCAGGTACATGCCTGGTACCCTTGGACGTCATCAGAAGAGGGTATCAGATGATGCCCTGGAACTGGAGTCAAAACAGATGGTTGTGAGCTTCTGTGTGGGTGCTGGGAATCAAACTTGGGTCCTCTGCAAGAACAGTCAGTGCTCTTAACCACTGAGTTCCAGACTTTCTTTATTTTGGTCTCAATTATCATGACACTAAAAATAATATTTGGAAGGATTTAACCAATGTTTACAACTCTGCATGGACTTTGCCTACCATGTTGTTCAAAGACTTTCTGTTTTTCACCTATAGACTTATGAGTGGTTAGCAGTCAGGTTTATATAGATAGAGACTTAAATCTTGGTCATTACCACCACAGCCAACTTGAGCAAAACTACCTGTTTTTTTTCTCCCCCCTCGAGACAGGTTTTTTTTCCCATGTAACAACTCTGGCAGTCCTAGAACTAGCTCTGTAGACCAGCAGTCCTGGAACTAGCTCTGTAGACCAGGCTGACCTCACAGAACTCACAGAGATCCGTCTGCCTCTGCCTCTGCCTCTCAAGTACAGGGACTAGGGGTGTGTGCCAACCATGCCCGACTAGCACCTGCTTTCTCATAAGCTGGATCTAATGCTGCCTGATCTGTGCAACTGATGGGCAGGGCTCAGTGATACCCAGTAAACTGAATGTCGTGTTCACACCTTTGACTTTGACCCCAGTAAAAAGACGGTTGTATTTTTAAAATGTTATTGCTTTATCCTAAGCAAGTTGCTGTAGTAAGGAGGCCGCTTGTTCATTTCCTGGCAGCCCAGACCCCCTAAATAACCACATAGGAACTGCATTAATTAAATCACTGCTTAAATTACTTAAGTGTATTGCTAGCTAGCTCTTACACCCAGAATTAACCCATCTCCATTATTTTATATTTTACCTCGAGGCTTGTGGCCTTCCGGCAAGGTTTCAGCGTGTCTGCCTCTGGTGGTGGCTCCATGGCTTTTCTCTGACTCTGCCTTCCTTCTCCCAGCATTCAGTTTAGTTTTCCCCACCTAGCTCTGTTCCCCTATAGCTCTACTATAGGCCCAAAGCAGTTCCTTTACTAACCAATGATATTCACAGCATACAGAGGGGAATCCCACATCAAGTTGCTTTTTAACGAGAGTAGTCAGAATACTGTTGATTTCCATTCAACCCCATTATCACTTACTAGCTATTTTATACAGATCTCTAAGTCTTTGTTTCTTCATTATCAAGAGAAAGACAGAAAAAATTCTTACCTTTGAGCACTATTGTGAAGATAAAATATGTGGTTGCATATAAAGCAGGTGGTACTCAGTAAACCATCATCAATCATTAATATTATTAAACATGTGAAAATATTATTCATTTAGTTAATTTGCCTACCCAGGAAGCAGATAATGTGTAAGTTGATATTCCAGACACAAAGAAATATGTATTTCATGAAAATGAATAAAAACGAATAGCTAAACATAATAATATATTCCCTGTGAACATTGGATACAAGGGCAAACCCTTATAGGCAAGAATACTTTTTAAGTCCACCAGTGGTTGCCTGAAACCGTAGACAGCCACATTACATACATTATATTTTTCCATACATAAATACTATGTAATGTATGATAACTATGATAATATATAATTTATCAATTAGGCACAGTTGGAGGTTAGCAATAACTAATAATAAAATAGACCTATAATAATATACTGTAATGTATATAAATGAGCTCTCGGTCTCTTTATCTCTAAGTAGGCTTATTCCTCCTTGTACTGCATCATATTTCATACCATGGATGACTACTCTCTGTAAAGTAATTCTTTTCAAATACTCCTCAACCAAAGCCCATGCTCTTGTAATTTCCCTGCGGTTAGAGAAACCATTTCAAGTCAGCGAGAAAATTAAGATAGCAAGACACGCCAATGCACAATGCGGCAGGGTCTCTCCTGGAGAGAGGCGCTGTGATAGGGGACCACACTGCAGTGGTAAGGCTTCTGTGAAGCTGTGGCTCGCTGCAGGCTCATGACAGACGGCACACTGACTGGGTGTGAGGACCACTGGCTCGGGGTTGGAGGGAAACAGGGATATTACATGGTAAGAGTGATCCCACTGTTCTGTACAGTGTGACCTGGGTCCTCAGGGCCCAAGTGACTTCAGATGCGGAGTAGAGAGGGTTATGACGCATCATCACATCATCGAGAACATTTAATGAAGAACATACTGCCACAGACCCACAGGCTCACTGGAGCCTTGAGAGGAGTTGGTTTGGGGCCACAGTGGCTCTTCCCATCCTATAATTTACTATTTATGGGTCTAGGAGACTAGGGGCTAGGTGACTGTGGTTACCATAGCAATCATTTCTGCTATTTGATCTCTACCAGAAAAGTAATGATTTTTTTTTCTTAAGTTAGGTTATTCATTCTTCTTCTCAGGAAGCACCGGTCGTCCTCACTTGTTGTGCCCCAAATACGGAGGAAAGTGTCCATGTACACGTAAGAGGACGTAGTTGATCCCCGTAAGTCAAATCGAACATTAGATTTCAACCAAGGCAAGATTATACTTTTTAATGTAAATATTATCAGCACTTTTAAAGCACTGATTTTTTTTTTACTGGTTTTACTTCTATTTCTGCTTTCATCAAAAGGCTAACTATCAATATAACAATGACAAACACACATTTGCACACACATGTATGTGCACAAGCATATCATATGCTTGGTCTGTTTAGAGAGAACAAACTAAATCTGCCTACATGGATATTTTAAAATTACTTGTTTTATTATCATGTTTATGGGTACCATGTGTTTGCAGTATCTGTGGAGGCTGGGAGAGGGCATCGGATGCCCTGGGTCAGGAGTTACAGAGTCGTGAGCTGCCATGTACCAGCTGGGAATCTAACTCAAGTCCCCTGCAAGAGCAGCCAGTGTTCTTAACTGCCAAGTCATCTCACCAGTCCCCCAAATAGAAAATTTTAACTCCGAACTTAAATATATAACAGTGCTCTCTTATAAAACTGATTTTCAAAAAATAAGAAAGTTAAAAACCAGCCTAGCAAAATGGCATCAGCAGACAAGAGCACCGTAGAAAACAATTACTCAATACTTATTGTCACTGCCAATTCCATACAAGGTTGCTTATCCAATTTAGCTTATTTCTTGGGAAATAAATGTTTTCTTGAGCAGAAATTGAAATCAGATGACACATAACGCCTTCTGCTAAGCTCTTCTCTGGCCTTTGGCTGCCCTAGACCAGGCTATTTCATTTCTAAATTAGAGCCCTTTCCACATAAATCTCAAGTCCATTTTATCCTATAAACCAGTGGTTCTTAACCTGTGGGTCATGACCCCTTTGGAAGTATCAAATGACCCTTTCACAAGGGTCTCCTAAGACCATTGAAAAACACAGAATTTATATTATAATTCATAACAGTAGCAAAATTATAAAGTAGCAACAAAAATAATTTTATGCTTGGGGGTCACCACAATGTTAGAAACTGTAACAAAAAGGTCGAAGCATTTGGAAGGTTCCGAACCGCTACTATAAACTTTAAATGACCCAAATTGAGAAATTCCTAAATAAAATGGATTACAGAATCTTGCACGTATTGATTCTATCATTGATAATAAATTTTAGGTAAAAAGAATAGCCAGTTCCAACTGTCACTTTTCTACCTAGTGACTTATTTTCCCCATCCATAAGAATGGACATTGAAATTGAAACAACAAGAATAACAGCAAAAACATCTGACAGGTGACTGTCCCCTCTCAGCAGCAAAGGGGACAACATAAGAACCTTCCTTAGAGGCTGAAGTACAAAGCAGCCCTGCTGTTAACATGGTTCTCAAAGATACAATTTCTATCCTCCGAAGTGAAAACATTCCATGTAATTCAGAAGTAAAAAGGTTACTATGTGGATTAATATGATTACATGGTTTGCATGGTTATCAAACCAGGGCATGGCCATAAGCTTGTCTTACTTCACAAAACATATGCATATTCTCTATGCACAGAGAATATAGCACTTCCAATTTAGCAGATGACTTTCTTTTAGTTTTTAGTCAACTTTTCTCAAGAGACTGCTCTGTCCTTCATCCCCTGGCTCCTGATGCTCTGGTGACCAGCTTTCCCAGAATCCCCTGGTTCCTGACGCTATGGTGGCCAGCTTTCCCCAGGATATAGAGAAGACAGGAAGGAGGGCCTCCTAGCTTTGCCAGCACTGATTATTTCCATAGTACCCATTGGGCTTTTGTTGATGTGAAAGTCACAAGGACAGAGTGTCAAGAAATACAGGCAGTCCACTCTGAGAACAGCAAAGCCGCTCCTCAGTGTGGCATTCACTGAGACTGGAAGTGTCTCGGAGGCCCTGTCTCTCACAAGTGCACAAAAATTGGGACTTGCTATCTCTGAATTGCAGAACTTTTTGCCGGAGCATTCGCCCTGACTTCTGCACTTCTAATAAGCATGTCTCAGTTTCCGGCAGATGAGTGATGGAACTCACCCCCGAGCACAGTTAATCTGAAGAACACTGGAGGAGCAGGGGCAATTTAATCTCTGCAGCAATGCTCTGAACCCAGTGACACCTGTAATGGACTCAATAGCAAATGACAACCTCCTCTGAAGAGCTTGATGAATATTAATATAGCCATTACAGAGCAAAATTAAAAAACAAAACAAAAGCATGTCCTCACTTTGAACTGCAACATTTCTGAACTCCCAAAGGTCCATTTCCTCTCATTTTCACAGGGTATGGTGTGCATTCCAATGAGGCAAGCTCGTCTTCATAAGGCTAGGCGGTCACATGACCTCTGTGTGCTCTTGCTCAGCTGGCTGCATGGAAAGCTATGATTTCAATCTGTCAATACCCAATGTATGCGCTGGTTGGTGAGCAGTTGCGAAGAGGTAGGTGATGCCTTCTGACAGCCAACAGAGTGGCTATTGTATGAAAATCAGGAAACAGTTTGGGCAAGACTGGAGAAACTGGAATCAGAGAGCATTGCTGCCGGGGATGGAGGGTGGGGCGGCTGCTGTGGAAGACAGAACAGTGCTTCTGAAAAAAATAAAAATGGAACGGCCATATGCTCCAACATCCTCCTCTCTGGGTTTCTACTCATGATCAGTGAATGAAACCGAGACCCCCAACATTCCCAACAGCCATGTGTGCTAGCCCCATGTGTGCTAGGGACAAAGTGGAAATGGCCCCAAAGGAACACCGCCCCCCTTTGAGCTGAGGGTCCAGTAACAGTTCTAGAAACACAACAGTTGTAAGGTAGTTAATTGAAAAGCTGCAGGTCGAGCAAATAAGGAGGGAGAAAGGCCATCTTCATTTGGGGCTCCTCAGATAGCATGGGGCATAGGGCCTAGGAAAGGAAGCATCCAAAAATGCCTGTTCGGATCTTGGAGTGACAGCAGGAAGTGGCTGCAGAAGCCTCTGAACAACCATAATGTGAAGATGAAGGGAGGCACATGCTGGGCAGTCTTGTGCTCATCATTCATCTCGGAGGCCACCTGCCCAGAGACCGTCCTTGCTGCAATGTGTCCTCCCTGCTCCAGGGCCTCCCAGTGTGTCCTGAAACACTGCCGTACACCTCTGCCCTAGACCAGCTGGGTGAGACCTGAGGACAAGACCCAGCTAGTGGAGCACCATCTGCCCCTAAGGATCTGTGCGCTAACGATCCAAGGGGTGTATCCCTGTGCCAGCCTTCTGCAGAGTTTCACACCCAGATGGCCAATGGCCTATTCCACAGCACCTTGCGGCTGCTGTGATGTGTCCCTAAGGAGCATGCCATCTTCTACCCCTATCACACTGCTTCTTCCACAAGGTGTTGCTTCTGTTGGTATCAGGGTAAGTAGCCTGACACCCACCATTTCTCAGGTAACACCGTGGCAGCAACTGAAACTCCATATTTCTCCACCAAGTCCCATGTCCTCTCAGCCAGCCATGCCTTCACTCATTTAGTTAGGTCCACTGTACCACCTCACACTCAGACTGCCTGTTCTTCACCTTGGCCTCAGCATGGCTTCCAATGGGTCACTTTTAGTTGTTTAGACCGTCCTAAAACATTCTCCATTCTGAAGACAGTGTCCATTCTACAACACACATCTAGCCAATCATGTATCTTTTCTATTCTAAAATACTTTGCTGGTTTCTACTGTTTGAGAGTAAGACAGTGGCCTTCCATCCAGAGCCCAGGAAGGCTGGCCTGTGCTGGTAGACTCCCCAGAAAGCTCCTTTTATGGCCCTCAGAAAAGCTTCACATCTTTGGTCAAAAGCACAAAGTAAGGGAGATGGACCAGAAAGGGGGATCGTTGCATTTTGGTACAGCCTGGGCTACCTAGGTGTCCAGCTGTCCCTGGGGAACAAGGGATCGTGTTTCAATTATAGAAGAACAAGAAGCTTCTAGAATGTCCTGAAAAGGCCCCACGCACCACGTGCAATTTCTCAGAAGGTCCATGAGCCCATGTTAACAGTAGCGGCAGAGGGAAGCCTCGGTAGCAACCATAGCCTTTTCTAAGCCTCTAACTAATCACTTCTTTCCGTACATGTCTAAATCTGGGGAGAAAGATTCTAGCCAAGCACTCTAGATTTTATGGCTTAATTCATTATGTGAAACAAGAGAACTAATTACATCTTCCACTTAATTGCTATAAAAATAAAACTAGAATGCATACATTCTATCCTGGGTATGCCAGCAGAAGGAGCAACAGCCTTCCCCCACACTTCTGCTGGAACTACCAATACATCTCAAAGGCTGAACGCGTGACCCTGTTGCTTTCAGCCAGCAGCAGAAGACGCCATACCTCTTAGAACTTAGAATTTAGCTTAGGACTGTGGTCATTTGAGGTCCTTGGAAAGCAAGCGTGTGGGATCTTCGGGCAGTGACACAAGGAAGTGAGCCCTGCCCTTGAGTTGCTGTGTGTACTTGTGTCCACATCTGGCTCTCCAGGTGTTACACAGTGGGATGGGTCAACAGTGTCTGCCTAGTGGGATTATCATCAAGACAAAGAACACAATGGAAGTCAAGGCTGAGGATGGCGTCTGGCATGTTGTGGGCAATCCCCGTCAGCTCGGTTACTTCCAACCAAGACCATTAGAGGTGTGTCTGAGCCAGAATGTCAGACATGAAGTGGTGGGAAAGGATGCTCAAAACAGAAAGATCTAGATGAGGAAAGGAGAAAGGCTGACTCTTCTCTCAATGTAATGTTCGCTTAGCTAATATTAATTTTGTCACCTTCCCAGGAGGCTACCTTTTTCGTCGAGCTGTGACTTTATACACACAATCACGTCACATCTGTAAGCTGGACAGGTATTCCTAAAACACGTGGTTTTAATGTAACAAATGAAAGCCAAACAGAACTTTCTATGCTGTACAAGTCTGAGACTGTATGTTACATGTATTGAATTCTACATATTAGAGTGTATGTATGTTACTGGTTCTCAACTGGGGACCAATTTAGTACCATACCCAAGATATTTATTAATGCCTGGAGCCATTTGTTATTATAGTGTGGGCCTCTGGAACACCTGTCACAGAAAGGGGAGGGACTCATGTTCACCGTCCCCCCCCCCCCACTTCCCTCCAAAGACTTATCATGGTTGATGAGGAAGGAGAGATTTTCTTCTGTGTTGTAGCCACTGGTAAGGTACTGCACTCCTGTAAAGAGCTCAAATAAAGCCCATTGAGCCACACCCTCCAACCCCAAAAGACACAAGAGAAAGTAGAAGAGG
>NC_022015.1:53312371-53319972 GCF_000317375.1 Microtus ochrogaster | reverse complement strand
GTGTGTGTGTGTGGGGGGGTGATACGATCTAAATGCATTATGTACCACACACCAAGAGCGGGTGTGTGTGGGGGGTGATACGATCTAAATGCATTATGCACATGTAAAATATGATAAAGCCCACTATTAATCCATATTTGCTGATAAAAGCAACTCTGGAAAGCTCATGCACATATTTCTAATATGCGTACGAATGAGGCTGCCCGGGCAAAACCTGCTACTACTGGGAGGGGGAGAGCTCTGCACATAGGGCTTTAACCGTCTTCTGAAACAGCAACAACAGCATCCAAACCGCTTGACCTCAGGAGTGAGGCCCAGGCTTAAGAGTGGGGGGTATGGGGGTGATCCCCTTGCTTTTTTTTCTAGGATAACACTGATTCAAAAGCCCCCAATCCCAGAAAAAAAAAAACAACTTCTTTGAGTCTTTCTTTCTTCCTAGGCTGATAAGAGTAGTTGAATGGGGCTCTAGAATGGATTAAGACAGGCTGCCAGGCATGAACTTTTCACTGTGAGACACACTGAGGACTCTTGTCCCCCTGCCAGGTGGGTCAGGATTGAGGACAGGACTAAACATATTCTAAGATAGAGTCTGGGAATATTAATTGGGTATCTGAAAAAGCTTGAAGAGGATAACACTCCGCCTGTCCTTAACCAGTGGTTCTCAACCCTCCTAATGCCACGGCCCAATAATATAGTTCTTCATGTTGTAGTGACCCCCAGCCATAAAGTTATTTCGCTGCTAATTAATAACTGTAATTTTGCTACTGTCATGAACCATAATATAAATATCTGCTATGCAGGATAACTGATAGGAGACTCCCCCAAAGGGGTCTCAGCCCACAGGCTGAGAACCACTGTTCTAGCAGATGGGCATGGCGCAGGCTTGCGTCGTAAGCCTGCTTACTATATCTTTCTAATAAGAGGATTTATTTTGTTAATTTTAAATATGTGTATGTGTGTGGGTACGTGCATGAGAATGCAAGCTCTGGAAGAGGCTAGAAGAGGTTGTCAGAGCCCCCTGGAGCAGGAATTACAGGAGGATGTGAGCTGCCCACATGGGTCCTGGAAACTGATCTCTGGTCCTCTCCACGGTCTACATCCATCGCGACAGCCCTCAGCACATCTTAGTAACAGTCACTTGCTGGACCTGCAGATGTAGCTCGGTGGCACAGAACTTGACAGCATGTGTAAGATTCAGGGTTTGCTTCAACTGACCACACCCATACAAACAAACAAAAAATCAAATGCCCCTCCCAAACACAACTTGCTTAGTTCATTTGTGTTTGATATAAATGGTATTGAGTGTTTACTACATACTAGGCAGTGAGGATGCAAAGAACTACAACACATCCTTGACTTCCCTTGTCTGGAGATGGAGGCTTTCATAACAGAAGAACAATATCAACATGGTGGTATCACATAATATTCGTAGAATCTTATCAAAACCCCAGATGTCAGAATCTGGGTAGCTGTGGCAGGCTTTCTGGCAAGCAAAATGTCTTCCTTAGTCTTTGAAGGATGAAGAATGTTGGGGGGATACTGTGCAAAGGCACTGAGGTCTAATTGGCAAGGTACCCAAGGAGATTCAACACCAGATTCCTGGAGCTGAAAGAGCCTGTGAGTACACAGCCAAGATTCTCAAAGGTATCACTAGAAATACATGCTGGAGCCAGACACATAAACACAGGGGCTTTGTTTATCTTGTATGCATTCATGTACTGCATGTCTTTGCATATGTACATGTGTGCTTGTGAATATGCATATACATGCGTGTGGAGGCCACAGGCTGATGTCTGGAGCCTTCCACTGTTATCTCCACCTTATCTTTTGAGACAGGACCTCTCATTAGGCACAGAGCTTACCAACTGAGCCAGGGAGTTCCAGGGACCCAACTGTCTCTCTTCCCTACCCCCAAAATTAGAGGTATAGACAGGCATGATATGCCTGACTTTTACATAGATGCCAGAGATTTGAACTCAGGTCCTCATGCTTACACTACACGTACTTTACCCAATGGATCCATCTCTCCAGCTCCTAAACGTAGTTGTCACAGCAGAAAGTTAGGAGTTCCCACCATTACATATGACTATTTTTGAGATAGTTTATTTTATAATCTATCTTTGACTTTGTTTGATTTCAATACAGGGTCTCACTCTGTAGCCATGGCTGGCCTGGAACTCCCTCTGTAGTCCTGGCTGGCCTCAGACTCACAGAGATCCACCTGCCTCTGCCTCCTGGATTCTGGGACCAGAGGAATGTGTGGCCACGCTTGTCTGTTCTTTATCTTAAATTCGAAGTGACTCTCCCGAAAGAGTTTGGAGCCTTCTTCTGATAGAGATTTATAAACAGAATTTGACAGGATGGTTCCCTGAAAGGAGACGAAGCTTTTACAGCCCAGGATGCCTCTCTAGTCTCTGCCGCTGGCCTAAAGAACCAGGGAATGCACTTGAGAAATGCCCATCACCTTCTCTGTCTCATTTTCACCCGGATGACAAATTCTAACAACACAGCTGCAGACTAGTTTCAGTGCTCCTCCTCCATAGCAGGTGCCACACACAAATGTGAGCAGACTCTGAATTAAATCACACCTCACTCCAAAGCCACGGATCCCCGAAGTCTAGAACAGTCTGGGTTGTCCCTCTTGGTTTGTTTGTGAATGTGCTCAAAGAAAAAAAAGATTGTGTTAATAAATCAACAAGAACAATTTAAGCCAAATAGAACAAGTCCCTCCGGTTTCCATGATTATTACATCGACGGAGTAATCCTCCTTGCAGATGGGTGGAGAGGGCTCCTGGAGGTCTATCTCACAGCACACACGGCTCTCATTCTCCCCCGGTCTCCGCTGCTCTGGGGCCGTGCGGAGGCCAGTTTCCCTGGGTTTTAAGAAGCTGAATGGAGACAGAGGAGGAGTAGATGGGAAGGGGTAAGATGGATGTAGGGGGAGAGGACAGGAGGACAGGGGGGAAGGGAAACTGTGCTTGGTATGCAAAATTAATTAATTAACTAATTTAAAGAAGCTGCGATGGAGTTAGGAGGGCACTGTGCCCTCTCACCCCAGTCCGACATTTGTTGCCTTGTAGACCTAAAGCCAGGGGAGACGTGAAGCAGAAGCATAGTTGTATGATCAACTGGTAAGCTTGGGAATTTTAAGATGGTAAACATGTTAATTATTGAATGAATGAATGCCAGGTTGAAAGATCATTTTTATAATTAAATTATGAAAATAGTCACCTTAAGGAAAATAGAAGGAGAAATTGTCACTATTCCAGCATTCTTATTACATATACCAACTTCCTAACCATGAACTCTACACAAGCCACTGAAAGAATTCTTTCTCTATCATGTGGACTATTATATAGATGCTATCTTTTCTGAGAATATTTAATTACATGCACAATAAAATTCTTCACTAGAACATCCAATGACACATAGAAAATATAAAACTATATAATTATGACCATAATTTTTAAGTGGACACACACACACAGAGACACACACAGGGAAAGAGAGGGAGTGGGACAGGGAGAGAGAGATGGCCAAGTATAATGGTAGTTTGGGGAAGGTAGAATTATCTTACTATTTTTTACCAGCTTCTGTAATGAACATTTATCACTGTGTAAGGCAAATACAGCTTTTCTGTGTTTCCAGTGTTGGTAATTGTTATTTTCACAATAATATAAGATTCCATTCATTATTACTCTTTCAGAAGGAATAGCAGATCACTTCAATGTTTTTACTATTCTAGATTGGGTACTTTTTGTCTAACATGCATGAGATCAGAGTCCCAAGTTTTCAGATTACAGAATACTCGCATGGACTTGATTCGCTGATCATTCACAGAACCTGAAACGCCCAAAGCCTGAGGCTTTCTGAGCAGTGGGTCTGCATTCAGAAGGTTATGGCTTTGGGGGTGTTTGGTATGCTCACAATGTACCCCTCCACCCTGAATTAATTTCTACCTATGCTTGTAAAGATTTGAGGCTGCCAATGACCCAACCACACTAAGCGCATTGCAGAGGTGCGGGCACAGGCACCGGTGTAGAATGTTCCCCTGGTATCCTGCTTACAGGGCCTTCAAAGCTCAGTGATGAGATAATCAAAACGAGATGATGTACAGAGTTCCTGCATCCTCGGGGCACCCAGAGACATGTGCTGCTGCTCTGTTCTCACTCTGCCTCCACCCTTCTCCAGCCACCTGAGTGCTCACTCTAGCCAGAGGAACTAGCAGAAGTGGGCTGAACATTCCACCACTCCCTGCTCCCTTCAGCTCCCACTGCCCCATGTGTGTGGTTCTTGTTTAGGAGGTGCCTTTACATCCTCCAACTGTGACCAGCTTCCATTTACCTACTTCTTATAATGTAATCTGTTCTAGTAAACCCCATGTACACATAAGCATAAACAACATATACATCACACAGACCACACACACACACACACACACACACACACACACACACACACACACACACACTTTCAGGCCCGGCCTCTTCAGATCCCAATTGCCATCCATGTATTGCTGCAGGGTTCTAAATGAATTAGACCAACCCACCACTAAGGGTTAATGAGAGCCGCACTCTGCTGCAGAGAGCATGGGCTTTGATGAGGCACACCCATCACACTGACAGGTTGGGGAGGCTCAGGGTTGTTGATTTCCTTAGCTGCAGAGCCTAGTGAACAGTGGCTTCTGCCTTTCAGCGTTGCGATCCTGCCACATAACTGTGTAGCTACCCTGCCTCCCTGCCTTGTTCCTTTGTGTTCCCCCAAGCTTTGTCTTATTAGTTTATATGAAATTGGTGATATTCCAACATGTTTGTCCTATAAAAATAGCAACAATTATGTGTGTGTGATCATGCACATGTATTTATACATTTCCAAATAAATGTTTTACTAATACAGCAGATATCTTAAAAAGGGTAGCTGTTCAAATGTGATTCAGTCTCTGGCTCTGGGTAAGCATTACCTGCATTTCTACCTACCTGATGTGGGCACAGGGTTCTGGATTTTCAAAAAGATGCCTGAATTATCACGCACTTGCTAAATGTTATGAGCCATCAGCACAGAACCCTGGCCTGCATTCCTGCATGCCAGCCGTGACCTCCCCAAACACAGCCTGCCCCTGACTTCTGTCTTGAGGACAAGCATTTGCTTCTCTCTACTTTTCCTTAACTAAGGATTGCTCATACTTCACACCGAGTTGAAAATGGAGATTGGCAGATTAGTAAACTAACATTTTTCTACAAAAAACTATGTTTATGGAGATAACATGCAACAACAACAAAAAAACAATTAAGGTGTTGGTCTCTTATTGAACTCTTGAGAACAAGACCTTGTGAGGTTTCTGGGGAGTAAGAGCCAAATCAACATAAAGGGTTTCTTGGTCCTTGGTGGTTGATATTCTTGTTTAATGTTATTTTAGAGCACAGGAAATACATTCAGCACAAGACTTAAACGTTTTTTTATATGAGCAAAAAAGAAAAAAATCTGACAAAACTTGAAATTATGAGTAAGTGTAAAGACATAGGGATGGGACAAAGCCCTGGGGGGACCAACTTTACATCATGTGTAGCCTTCATGGTTTTCTTTTCATTTTCTAATAGGACACACTCTGGATAACAGGTCCAGAGAGGGAGAGAGCTGACTAGGGTTACACAGTTGAAAATTCACCACTGGAATTCTTCCTGTGTGGCAGTGGTCTAGACAAGTGCCAGAACCCACACTGGCCTCAGTACAGAAATCTTTTTGTCTCCAGGGACTCTGGCCACACTTCCTTCCGCAGCTCTTAGTCAATCTAACCTAAAGCTCTTGAGCTTTGTCGTGCTGAAGGGAACTGCTAACGGTGTCTGAAGGCGCATTTGCAAACATCGATTGCAGGTTCTCCCTCTAGACTCTGGAGTGAGAAATTAAATCAAGCAAAATGAGAATGTCTCAGGTGCTGTGGCAAGGAGGCTGGCCAGATCCACTGTGGCCCAAGAAACCATACCCCACGGCTCCTCTGTGCTCATAGGCTACACTAGAACACAAAGTCTTACCATGTGTCTTGCAGACCCTGACACTCCCAGCAAGGCACAACTACCACACCATGGCTTCCTTTGCGAGCCTGCGGCAATCCACTATGTAAAGCGTACTAAGGCATCTAAGGTCAAGATTTTAATCATCGTTTGAGACTCAGCTCATACAATTGGACAGTTTGGGGGTCGCTTCATCTTCACAGATTTCTCTTCTAAATTCCACTCTGGGTAGAAAGAAGTGACTTTGAGATTACAATCTGGTTGAAAACAAGCATATGACTTATATGCTTTAAATACCAAGCTGCAGTATCTAAAATGCTATTTTTCATATTTTACAACTATTGAGACATCAGTCACCTTTCACTATTGGGATATTATATAGATGTGGGAAGATGAGATAGGGTGGAGGGGGAGAAGTAAGGAGACCCCAGCTTGGATGCCACTGGTGTCACCTCAGTCCACATTTGCATTAGAGACAAATCATTTTATCAAAACTGCAAATCTGAAGTACATGGCTCCGTGAGTGAGGACAGGGACATTGTCTTTGTGAACACCACTGCTCCCAGCTCCGAGCCCCATGTCAGCTTATACAAAGCACTGGACGCTTGTTACATAGATGGCTGGGTGCGTGCTGGAGGACTGGGCGTGAATAAGAAATATTTGAACAAACACAGCTTTATAGAAAACCATTCTCTCGGCAGACAAAAGTGGATTAGGACATGTAGTTCCAGCAATAATTGAGTTCTATTTCCTAGAAGTTCAGGGTCAGTGAAGGCAACCAACAGAGCACCATTTGTTCGGCAGCTGCCAGTTTCTGTGGACAAAATACCCGAGATGACCTACCGGAACAAGGAAAGACTGATTTAGGTCTATGGTCTCAGAAGTCGCAGTCCACGGTCATTTGGCCCCGTTGTTCTGGACCCACGCAAGGGAGAATAGCCTGTTGGGGTGGGGCGTGACACGGCAGAGTAAAGCGGCTCATCACACAGTAGCTGGAGAAAAGATCTCAGTATCCTCTTCAAGGGCACCTTCTAAAGATTTTGCCACCTTCCAATAGTGCCACAGGCTGGTGACTAAGCCATTAGTATACAGCATCTGGGAGATATTTTAGACCCAAATCAAGTACCATATTCTCATAGTTAGCGATTTCCTGTCCATAATCTTGTGATTCATACAAACTTCAACTACAGAAGGAATGTTTATATTTTTTCTGTTCATTTTTTTCTACTTTAATTCCTTATTTAAAATATAGAATGGGGGTATATTTTATAGCCATCTATGTAATAATAGCATTTTCACCCTCACGCTAGCTCAGGCCGGGGGTAGACCTACTTTCCTGCTAAGTACTTTGAGGTTAAACCAAAAAAAAAAAAAAAAAAAAAAAAAAAATGGAGTAATGTGGCCAGGATCAAATGACTCAAGCGGGAAGGGTAGGGGGTAAGGGAATCAAACCCAGGCCGTGTGAAGGTTAAACCGGAGCTCTTAAGCCACCTTACCAGTGCCATTATGGTGGACGCAAAGTGGTAAATGTCAGTTATGCATACTGTCTGATTTCCTGTGAATATGTTATAACTGAAAGCAAGAGGGAAAACA
>NC_022015.1:53293849-53312271 GCF_000317375.1 Microtus ochrogaster | reverse complement strand
TGTGTGTGTGTGTGTGTGTGTGTGTGTAGGAGAGAAAAAAGAAAAACCAATTTGGGAATAGATCTAATTAGATGCTTGCACATTTTATCCCAGTTCTCAAAAGCCAATTAACTGCAGGAGTAGTTTTTATAGCTGTGAACACACCTTGCTGCATCAGGCCGCCTTTAACCCACAGCTGTGATTCTCTGTAGTCATTATGGATTTTTTTTTTAACTTCTTAAAAACATACCTATAATCTGCCCACCGTAACCACTCTCAAAACACAAATGCCAACTTAACAGCAGACCTTTCCGGGATGACAGAGACAGACAGCCATGTGAGGAACCCGTGGCTGGCCTTCCGTCCTTGAGAAACTCGTTTGAAATGCCTGCACAGCATGTAGGTGGTAGGTGTTCCTTTGCTCACCAGGCCCTGTTGATTGATTGATCACAGCTGCAAAGAGCCTTTGTGGCCGGTTACCAGTCTGAACCTCGGTTTCCTGGGTGGGTGTGGTGGTAAATCGAGATGTCTGCTCAGAGCGCAGTGTGGACACCTTTCGTGCCGTAACACGAGTGAACCATCACTCACTAACTCCCTTCTTCAAATTCAGGCTCAGAAACCTTTACAGGAACAGGAGGAACCCAGCCGGAACTCAAGATGAAGAATGGGTATTGAGAAGGGAAGGTGGGTATTCCGTATACAGCATTCAGGCCGTATGTCCGTGGTCATTGCCTATCATCCTCTTGGCAAGTACTAATAGATTCTGCTGCTGGGCTCAGCATGTGGTACAGTAGTAGCGCCTGTGTTTCGTATATGTGAGGCCCTGACTTTAATCCCCAGAGCCACAAAAGAATAAAAACCAAATGAATCCTATTGGTAGTTATCAGTAGCCCATTATTTCAGCAAAGCCCCAGATTCCTGTGGCCTGACGCTATCTGATTGGCTAGGACTCTGAGTGAAGTTTGACTAGGGCACAGCTATTTTTTTCCTTTAGGAAACTTGCTGACAGGCCCCCTTTGGGAGACTAAAGGCATGAAATGCTTCTCACTGCAATGAATGGTGTGCCACATGACACAAAACTGGAGCCCACGGAAGCCTGCAGGCTATAGAAAGTACCTCTGCACTCTCCCCCAAATAAGCTCTGAGCGCCCCTCTGTGTCACCTTGGAAGCTTCATAGGACCTTCTTCGACAGCGGTTAAATAAAAGGAAGGCCCATTGAGCTATCCCCATGCTAAATAGCTGGATTATCTTGCAGATTCCTGGTGGGTCTTCTGACCTGGATCCATCTTTGACATGCCTCTATGAGCCTGGCATCTTACGTAACTTATAATACTGCATTTCCTCAGCAGCAGGCGACAGAGATCAAAGATGGCCCTGGTTAGGGACACTACCCACACACCCGACATGGTCTCCACGCACCCTTTTCTGGCTTGGTTATGTTCTGGTATATCTGACCTAAATCAAATGCAGGCACACGGCGCACTATTTAAATGGCAAGACTGTCAAAATGCATCTCCCTTCACCCCGTCCTGCAATTTCTTCACCTTAGATCATATGTTTGCCTGACCGCTGCGATTATTTCCGGTGTGAGTGACAATAAGACTGGTCGCTGAGGCTCACTGGGAAAACACCCCCGACATTTACCTAAGCACATCCAGAGAGCTCAGCTCACCGCCTGTCTCTGAGGACGGGGCGGAGTGGGGACAACCAGGTCCCGTCTCCTTCAATAAAGCTCCATGGGAGAGAAGAACACATGATTTTGTTAAGGAGGAATGGTCTAAGGTGTGCTGCGGTGGGGCTGACTGCAGGGAATAGCAATATTTCAAGGACAATTATATTTTCCCCATTTGAAATTTGGTTTCAGTACAAGAAGGCAGGGCCATACCCAGCTCTGAAAAGTAGCAGTCATAGTAGGCAGTCCAAAACTATCAAATGGATGGAGAAAAACCTTTACAGCAGGCATATTGCCGCATGACGATGCCTTGGTGGGGAAACAGAGATAAAAAGCAGATCTGAATTCCCAGCCTTCCTCAAACAGAGAAGAGCAGATCTGAATTTAGTTCCTACCTGCATTTCTTCTTTCTAATCTGTGACCCCACCTAATCTGTCCAGTTACTGGGCCTTACTTCCCTCAGGGGTGATTTGGGGATAAGGACCAAATAGAGTATAGTTGTCAGAGTCCTGGACTAAGGAGGGCCAATACATTGTGGTCTTGGCAGGACAAGGTGGAATCACTGTTGCTCTGAGTGACTCCTATAGGTGTATGAGTTCCTCTCTTTAGTGACTCTGCAGGTCAGATGCAAAGAAAAAGCTATTTTCTAGCAAATGGACGGACGTATTCTAAGAGTCCGTGGCAGCTAACCAGTACCTAACACATTAAGGGGAGGCAGGATCTGTTTGCAGACTTAAACACTCAGATGCAGTGAGACCAGCAAACAGTGGCAGCTCTTTCAGAGCCCAGTTCCTCTTTTAGGCAGTATGGGGTCCACACAGGAAAAAAACCCTAAACACATCCCCAGTTTCTACTGCAGCCCAGACACAGCTCCTCCTGTCGGTCCCCGCGGTTCTCCTCCTGTGAGATCTGGGTAATGAGATGAAAATATAAGAGCCTGGGAAACTAACCCTTGGACTCGGGTCAAAGGGACATGCACTGCCAGTGTCCCTTGCTCCTCTCACCTGGGCTCAGGTTGCTTCCACTCCTGCCTCTCCTCCCTCTTCCAGTCCAGCCTCCTTCCTCGCGAAGAGAGCAACACCACTGTGCTGTCCTGCCCTCTCTGCTCTGCCGTCACGCGGCCCTCTCTCACTCTGGCTTCATCCATGTTAGTCTCAGTTTGCCAGTTCTGTCCACTGCTGATGGCTCCTTCCTTTTTCGGGGGGGGGGGGACTTAGCCTTTCCCTTAATCCCCCAGCTTCCTACTTTCTCCTGCTTCCTCAGGTAGGGAGGTGAGGTGAGACCCATGCAAGCTGGACACTGTCATGCTACTTTAGAACAAATTCTGGATAGGCTCACAGTATGTATCTGTTGAGTGAATGAATGAATGGGGCCGATGAATGAAGAGACAGGCAACCTGCACAAAAGCCTTGAGTGTTAATGGATATGACAACGAGGATTTATTTTAAATCTGTAACTGCACTGCAAAATTACCCTGCATCAATCAGATGGTGTTCTTAAGAATTCTATCTTAGGCTCCTATATCTCAAGTAATTATACTAAAATGGTGTTATTAGAGCTAGCTCAAGAAAATTATCCAGCAAATGAATGGGATTTAAAAAGAAAAAAAAAAACCTTAAAAGAGATTTCTAATTACATAGTTTAAAAAATTACCAGAGTTTCTGTCTGACTACGCCCTGCGTTTCATGAAAAGCCTTAGAGAGCAGCGTGTTTTGTGACCCACCTCCACTCAGCCAGCCAGCCATCTTGAGGTTATCGTGTGTGGTACTGCGGAATCACCAAGAGCGCAGGCTCCAGTGTGCACACTAGCCAGCTGAGGTCCCTAGGCAAGTGCCCAACCTCCCTAGGTCCCCATCGCTACATCTCCTGGATGTGCAGAACAGGACCTAGCTGGAAGGGATTGGCAAACATGCAAATGCACCATTCAGCACAGTGAGTACTGAACAAATGTCAGCCATCTTTCCGCTACACTGCGTTTCCACCAGGTCAGCTGAAGGACAGCTGCAGTGAGCAATCTATCACCCTGCTGGGACTTTTGCGAAATCAACCGAGTTGGACGAGTTGGACGCTCTTGGCTTCCATTTGTCTTTCCAAACTTCCCCCGCTCTAGGGAAATGCTGGTTAACCCCCAAATAAAAGTCCAGTATACCCATCCATATTTATATATACCCACACTGTGTATACACATGTATGTAAGACCCTTGCCTTATGTTTATCTATAAGACGTGGGGTTCCCATAGGAGGTGATTGCTGAAAAGGGCCAACAACTCTTGAGTATGCATCAGATCCTGGTCTATGCGTTTTGCATTTAATGCTCACAAGAAGCCTACATGGTGGTCAACATATCCTACTTACCTTTTGCTCACCCAGTAATTGAAGAGCTACATGGTATTTATTGCTGTACCTTTAAAAGGTACATAGTGGTTTAAAATGGAAAAAGTAGGGGGTGCTTATTTACAGAGCTTATTTGTATGAACTTATTTACAGAGCTTATTTGTATGGAGTGACATTGGCTTATGCATTTCTGGGTGAGAGAAGCCCTGCTGTATTTCTGTACTGTCTTCATGACTTCCTCAATACCTGGTGACAAAATCTGAAGCTTGCTTAGTACCGTTGAAAAGAAGTGGCTTCCCATGCTCTTCAACATGGGAAGCCAAGGGAGGGGCACGCTCTCACTCACTTCTGTTGGGATCTCTGCAAACTTGGCTTGGTTCTCAGTCTTTCTCCTGGACAAATGATGTACTTTGAAGATGTTAGCGCACAAAGGAACCGATCTTTGTGGTGTTTGATTAGGACTCGCTGCTCCTTTTTGTCTCCCCTTTTCGTTCTCATCTCAGCATTTCCGCTGTGTATTCAATGATGGACAGTAGGCAGATGATGTGGAGGGCCAGTCGTTCTGTCCCCTTGACACTATACACTTCTATAGCAGGTGTTAACGTTCTACAGCAGAATGCTCTATTCCCAGTGCCAAATGTTTAAGTTAGAGTATGCAATCCAGCATGTGTGCACTCCTGCTCTGTTTAAAAATGGCACCATCCTTCGCAAGGGATCCATGTTGTTCTTTTTTGAAGCAAAAAAATGAAAATAGACAAGCAGAAAAATAGTTGACTCAATTGTTGAAGAATGGTGGCTTGTTTCCTGGCTTCTGTATAGCATCTAATGCTATACATTGTAACATGGTGGACATGATGCATCGTGTAGGTACAGTTTTATGAAAACTCAGTCTTGAAACTCTTTTTCAGATCTTTAATTTTTTTCTTTAACAAAAGGTCCCTCCTCCCGACTTCCAAGCAGTATGACTCTAAGTAAGCTGCTTTGCCTCAGTGTCTCTGCAAGCCAATTTCTCCAAAGACGAAATAAGAATAATGGCAATCAGAACAAAAACAATAAAGTACCACAGGCTATTATTATAAAGAGGGGAGGATATATATTAAGGGCTTAAAATCCTGCTAGGTACACTGTAGGTACTCTTGTTAGTGTTCGCTAATTTACAATGTTCGTTTTGAAGTGGGATGTAATACCCTTTCTGTGAAGTAAAATTGATCCTACTCACTCTAAGTACAAGCAGACAAAGGTCATCTTTCATTTCCTGCCTGAAAAGTAAAAGGCTAAAGTTGGACTCAATGTGGACATCTGAATCACTCAAGGAATAGCAAAGAGGATGAAGGGGTAGCCATTTGCTGCCCAATAGGACTTAGGCATCACTTAGCTATAGTATCCACAGGAGAATTTAAAAAACTTAGCATAGACCAATGGGTTATAGAACATGGACAAAATGTATGGAGAGAGTAGAGCTAGGAAAGCCCATCGGAATGGCTATTCACTTGGTTATTCGTTTACTTCATTTGTTCACTCAATGCCCTTGCTGAACATCAACTATATATCACTTACACTCGTCTAGGTTCTGGGGACCCAGCAATGAATAAAACAAAGACCTTGCCCCTGGAGAGCTGGCAATCTTGCCTGACTAATGTAGCTAGCCAATGACTGTGTATATAATATGTTAGGCAGTATTTCCAATTATTAAATTTGTGCTTGCAAAATTATCTTGAAAGACTAAAATTAGAACAGAAAGACATAAAGTTGCTGCACTGTAATAATCTGTCAGGTCAGTTATCTTAGTGATTCCACACCCTTACCAGGGTCTTCTGAATGAAGACAGAAGAGATAACAGCATAAGAGAAGGGTGTTCACTAGATTCCCTTACTCCTGTCAGGGATGGTGGTTAGCCTGGGCCAAAATTCTCTGGAGATGGAAGCATTTGAAAGACTGATCCATTCCTAGCTCTGGGACACAGTTTCTGCCCCTCTCCCCTGGCCATGGTGAGCCCATCCACACCCATCTACAGGTTAACAAGGCCAGGTCCTCTTAATTTGGTCATGATGTATGCTAAGGAGACGGGGCATTCAGGGCTTTGGTCTCTGCTGTGGTTTGAAAGTGAATGTTTCCCTCAGACTTGAATGTTAATGCTCAGTTCCCAGCTGCTGGCACTATTTTGACAGACTGTGAAAACTTGAGGTGGAACCAAGTCAAAGAAGTCAGCTACCTCCTCCTCTGACCCGTTCTGCATTCACTTCTCTCTGCTTCCTGTCCACCCGGAGGTGAAGAAGCTCCCATGGCACATGACCTCACCACCATGAGGTTCTGTCTTCTCAAGTGGCCTAGCAACACAGAGCCAAGTACCACAGTTCCATGACTCTGAAACTGTGAGCCAAAATCGTACCTTCTCGATTTCAGTTAAGTTATGTCTTTTTGGCATTTTGCCACAGTGCAAAACAACAACAACAACAACAACAACAACAACAACAACAACAACAACAACCAGGCAAAGCCTGGCATCCAGGGAGCAAGATCCACACCTCTTCCCCCTTTTCTGGTCTGTACTCACTGCTATGAAAAGTAGACTTCCATCTCTTTCTGAGGCTTGGGTGTCTACCAATAACTCACTTTTGGGGGTGAGATCCCTGTTTGTTGTCTACCGGAACCTGCTCTCCGCTTGCTTATTTCTTGTTTACCCCACTTATAGATACAAATCTGTCTCTCACACAGCCATGGAGGGGTCATTTTGTTGGCTTACTTTATTAGCATTTTCAAAGTGGGCTTGTTTCTGTACTGTTCCTTGATGTATATGCTTGCTTGTTACTTCTGGGTAGAACCCTACCACGATAACCAATTGCATGGTCCAAGACTTGGCTCTGATGCACGGACCTCCTGAGACCTCACCATAGCAGCTCAAGGGGTTCTCTGATGGAAAAAGCAGTTGGGATCACCATGCAGTGCCCTTCCACACAGTGTGACCCTGAAAACAGTGGATCAGCAACCACTGTCGTTATTACCAACAAACATCAACCATGGGAATGATAACTCAAGTCCTCCTAGCCTTTGGACCCAGAATTGGCCAGAACTGGATCCCATGTCTGTGCTGATATTTATTTGATGATTTTTTTTTTTTTTTGGTTTTTTTCGAGACAAGGTTTCTCTGTGGCTTTGGAGCCTGTCCTGGAACTAGCTCTGTAGACCAGGATGGTTTCGAACTCACAGAGATCCGCCTGCCTCTGCCTCCCGAGTGCTGGGATTAAAGGCGTGCGCCACCACTGCCCGGCTATTTGATGATTTTTATCTCTCCTTGTGTTTGTCAGCTTTCCATTATTGTAACAAATAATGGGGACAGCCAAGTAATATAAAGAAAAAGCTCCTGCTGACTCCTGTATTTTGGAATTTCAGTCTGTTTGCTTTTAGTCTGCTTGAGAGAGTGTATCATGACAGAGAGAATATGAGAAACAACACTGTTCACTGTGAAGCCAGGCAATGAAGTGGGAAGAGACAATGACCAAAAGCATCTCCTTCTAGGGCATGTTCCTGTGACTTAAAACTTCCTACAACGCCGGCTGGTGGTGGCACATGGCTTTAATCCCAGTACTTGGGAGGTAGAGGCAGGTGGATCTCTGTGAGTTTGAGGCTAGCCTAGTCTACAAGAGCTAGTCCCAGGATAGCTAGGATTGTGACACAGAGAAACCCTGTCTCGAAAAAACAAAACAAACAAACCTCCTACAAGTCCTCACCTCTTAGAAAGTTTCACCACCCACAACAGTTACACTGAAGACCAGGCCTTTAACACAAGGGCCTTCAAGGGACATCAGAGATACAAAATCTTCTCCTTGACTGTTAACTCCACAGGAGCAGGAACTGTGTTTGGTTTGATTAAATTATATCTGCCAAACTTCATACAGGGCCGATCATCACAGGCATCACCTCGACTTTGTTTTTATTGCTTTACTGAAGCGACATCTGGTTGATGGACACAGGGTCTCCCCAGATTCAGTCCATCCCTAAACCAAAGTCATGGTAAGCTGGCTCCTGCATGGGCCATCTTAATCTTCTCAGAATGTTCACTGTCTTCTCCTCTATGGCCCTTGCAGGACCATCTCTCCCCTGTAAGGTTGTCAGTGGTGATGGCACGACTCTTATTTTTCTGCCGCAGAGGAACATCTGTTATCTTCCTCACTTCCCAATCAAGCTTCCATGTCATTTTATCCTCATTTCCAACCCCTCTCAAGCTGCTTTAGGCATCCAGCTCCCTCTGACTCATGTGACTTCCTACCTGGAGCTCTGGATCCTTCCTGGCCATCATTATTCTGGATCCTAGTCTCTTGAATCTATCTCCTCCAACGATCTGGGCCTTCCATTCTTTTAGCTACTGTGCATCACCCAAAAACGTCACTGAATTTTCTGTGAATTTGGCAGAGGTAGGTTGAGGTCATTTAATGGAAGGCTCAGCTGCCTGTTACACCTAGCAACTCATACCGTACCTGTTACTTTTCTAGAATGAAGTCAGATAGGTTTCTAGCTGGCGAAAAAGAATTCAGGCTAAAGTAAAACAAACAAAGAAACAAGAATTGCCATGCATTTTCTAATAGAGTTGAGGCTGTACAATATGCTTCTAGTAGAGGCCAGTGCTTCTAGGAGTCATTTAAGAAGAAAATGTGGGTCCTGAGATGAACTAACTTGCAGAGTGTTTGGAGCTGTATATAGTTGGATGGTAAATCATAGAGGCTGTAACTTTATTTCTGAATAACATTATCCATTCTTCCTATTTCCAATGGGAGTCCTTTCATGTTCAGTTTCTACCTCGCTGTTGCTCCAACATGGCTTGCACGGCTCCCCACCCATCCCTCAAGTTCAAAGACGGGGAACATAACATCGGTCTAAGGTAATCAACAGGCCACATTCCCTTCGTAGTAGTAGGTGGCTCTGTGGTAGAACAAGGACCCAATTTCCAAGTTGATAAACTTCTACTGTAGATCCCAGGTGATTATCACTGCTGCACTGACTGTGGGAACAGAAAAAGAGAGTATGGCCTCCCCGAGAATGTGGACAATGTAAGGGGAACATAAGATGGAGAGAGAAAGCTGGGGAGTCTGGAGCTTCATGTCTGGAGCAAGTCCCACCCTTCGATGCTGTGGGATGTGGAAGTCAGTGACATGTTCATCATACTGCTTTCTCTTCCTGAGCAAAAGTGTTTCCTGGATTTCTTACAGATAGGTGGGACCTATGAGAAAGAACTTTAGCTAAAAGATTTTGCAGAAGTAACGTACGCAATTTCTAGGACTTTCCCTAAACACCGCCTTTGAAGCCTTCCATTTTCCCGACCCCATGAGGTTGTTCTGAAGATGTTGCTAAATGAATAAAGGAAATGGAAGGAATTGGATTAGAGGTGAGGGAGACACTACTAGGGAAGTCCTCTTTCTAAAAATGCCATTTGAACAGAGACCCGATTTACAAAATAGCGGAGAGAGAACGTTTCCAGCAGATGATAGAAATTGAAAGCAGAGATCATCAGGCAAGCGCGGGCTTGACACCCTGGGAGAATCAGACCGGAGCTAACGTTGGAGCTTTGTGCTAGCAGGAGAATGAAGGGTCCAGTGGTCTAGGTGAGGCGCTGCCTTGACCACAGTCTTCACAGTGGAGACAGAAAAGGAGGAGGTGGCGATTTTACAGTGTATTTTTGGAAACAGCACAGACCAAACTTGCTGGGTGCCTGGAAGTTAGGGGCATGGCAAACAGAAGAAATCACCAATGTCCCCTAAGTGGTTGACTTGAGCGACTTAGAGAAGCCGCTCTGGCACGACTCTGAAACATCTCCCCCTACCCTGAATCAGTCATGATTTGAATGTTTCAAGCCCAGAATTTGCTGCTTCATCTCCAGAGTTTGCTGCTATTTTGACAGCTACAGAACCTTTGAAGGTTAGCTCAGCTGGTTGGTCCCTGGAGGTTCGAATCACTTTTGTTTCTGTCTCTGCTTTCTGGTCCACTAAGATACATACAAAGAATCTCTACCGCATGCTTCTTCTGCCGCGAACTCTGCCAATTCCTTTCTACCTATGATGGATTAAAACTCCCCAACCTTAAGAGAAGGATTCCCTTAAGCTATTTCTGCCAAGTGTTCAGCCACAGTGATGAAAAGTAACACATAGACATTAATACCATTTAATCAGATGGTAAGATAAGACGAGGCCAGGCTTGGGGAAGGAAACAATCGGGACTTCCAATTTTGGACAGGGTAAGTTTGATCTGACTGCTAACGGTCCATGTGCGATATCAACACAGACATGAATGCTTACATATCAGCGCTCACTAGGTCCGGATCACAACGAGGATGATGACGGTGGTGCTGATGATGGTGGCAGCTAATATTCACTGAGCATGTGTGAAATATCTGGGGTTATTGAAGTGCCTTACACAGTCTGCCTCACGATGTGCCTGTCAACTAGCACCCCAGTTTACACAAGGGAACCTTGTCAATGGTAACGTGTTTACTAAAGACATAGAGAGTTCTCCTTTCTCTGACATGAGGCCTTATCGCATGCAAGGGGCTTAGGGGAAGGACTGTGTCCTTTCCCTCTCTGCATCTCCAAAGCACTGGGCAGAATGCCTTGTGCTCAGTCCTTACTGTTCGATTCTGCACTCCTTGGACAAGAATGAGGGTCCTGATGTCAAGCTTCCACACTGATCTCTCTGTGCCCTCTCATCTCCTTGCCCATCAGCTCCTTATAGGCAGGGACTCCCAACTCACTTCCCCTCCCACATGAAGTTAGAGAACTATCCAGAGGCTCACACTGTGTCCTTAGAGGTTTGAAGCATGGTGTCGTGAGGTGGGGGTGTCGGTCCACAGTTTTCATCCAGGGCCTCATTCGTTCCCTGGCTTTCGACTGAGACTTTAAGGTTCCTGGGATAGTGGCTAGTAAAGCAGAACTCATTCCGTGCACTACGCTCCCATCCCCCCAACTCGTACAGCTTCCCCAAATTGCTGCAATCACGAGCAGGAACTGACTGAATCAGACTCGAGTAATTCAAACTAGAACTGGCTTTTCCATTTCTCTCTGGCCAAACGTTTTAGGTCAATCTTTCACTTGATGAAATAGAAATGGAGAAAGAATAATTCCACACACGCTCACAACATCTTCCATCGCAATTTGAAGAGAAATGAGGGGCTGATAAGAAGGGCGAAGATCCACCTGCTTTTCAGTGGGGGATCGCTGGAAGTGGAGTGGCAGCTACTGCTTCTCAGCAGAGGGCCACAGGCAGCACAGTGAGGCCCCTGCTGCTCATCTCCACACTAAACTCCTCCTCCCCTGCCCCCCGCCCCCCCGCCCAGACTCACCCTTCTCTTATGGTCAGCCTCCCTGCCTATCTCAAAGAGGGCTCAAGGGCACTTCTACTGGGTCTCTTTTTCTGTGGAAATTCCCATCTTCGTGATTTTCAACTATAAAATATGCTCCCAATGAATCCCTTTCTCTCATTTCCAGATGATGGCTTCTTCCTGGAGAGGGGGTCACATATATCCAATCTTAGAAAGCCTACGGTTTAGTCCAGGCCCTGGTAGATTCAGTGTGGTTAAGAATAAGCCGTTGGTGAACTACATGGTGAACAGACAGGAAGACAGTATGCTGCTGACAAAGTCTTGGGTTTGGTCCGGGCTTTGGGGGAGCTCCCCATACACCTCAGAACAAGCCCTTTATCCTCTGCAGATCTATTGCTTCACCAGTTCAAATCAGGGATGGGCGAACCCAGCTCTGAAGACTCTCAGCTTTGGCATCGGCAGCGTGTGGGTGGAGACGAGCAGTCAACAGAGGAAAATGCATCCACAAAGGCCAGTTCTACAAGGCCCTTGTCGCCAGTCGCCGCTCTCCAATTAGACAAAGTCTTTTTGAGCAAAGGATGCTTAAACCAGTGACAGAAAAAAAAATCCCCCTGGACTTCCAGGCAGAGAGTCTTCAGTTCTAATCACTGTGTCTGTCTGTCTTCCACTGTGTCCGTCTCTCCATCTGACCACAGCCACTGCACTTTCCCCTCCTTTCATGCCTGGCTTCCCTAGGATGGGACGCGGCAAGGGTAATGGCAAAGTAGCCAGCGACAGAGGTTGTCTGCTCCCTGGCACCCATGGCAGACAGCTTACCAGCCCAGAGACTGTTGTGCACATTTTAATCTCTACCTGCTTCCATATTCAACATTAAGATCAAAGTCCTCAGAGAGAGCTGATGGCCTTTAGCGTGACATTTCTGTCAGTGGGGGTTCTAATGAATTACCCTTGTGGCCGTGACTCCAGGAGGGCCCTGATCTCTGTCCCAAACTGGGAGAGGAGAGAGCAGCAAACAATGACAATTTCTCCCGAGGAAGAGGGGAGTGGGCGTGCTGTCCCCAGGCTCCATTTTCCTCCTGCTATCAGGGCAGAGCTTTGGGTTGTCCTGGACTTGCATGTCCTCTCCCACCACGCGCCTTTACCCTTCCTTCTCTTCAGTTCTCTATCTTGTCTTCTCCTTTAGATTGATTTATTTTATATGTATGTCTGTACCATGCATATCAGTGACTGCAGAGGCCGCGAGAGGACTTTGGATCCCTAGAACTGACTGAGCCGCCATGTGGGTGCTGTTCTTTTATGAATCACGAACTCATAATTTATGAA
This sequence comes from Microtus ochrogaster, assembly GCF_000317375.1. Classification (NCBI taxonomy): domain Eukaryota; kingdom Metazoa; phylum Chordata; class Mammalia; order Rodentia; family Cricetidae; genus Microtus; species Microtus ochrogaster. The sequence goes on along the minus strand of NC_022015.1, from coordinate 53,299,656 downwards.
CCTGAGGAAGTGATTCCCAAGGTTTTCTTCATAATACTAAAAAAATAAATAAATCCCCCCTCTCTGTGTGTATGTTCGTGTCTGTGGATCTGGGTGTGTATATGCCATGATGTTTGTGTGGAGGTCGCCTTCACCCTGTTAGAGGCAGGTCCTCTTGTTCATCACTATGTAAACCAGGATGGAGGGCCCTGAAAAGTGAAGGGTTCTTCTCTCTCTTCCTCCCACCCCACGCGAGGACTGCTAACATTATGGATGTATGCCACCATGCCCAGCTTTACATGGATTTGAACACAGGACCTCATGTTTGTGTAGCAAGTGTTTTAGCCATGGAGCCATCTCCCCAGCCCTTTATATAATTAACCATAAAATTATTCTGAGCCTGAACACTGGAAGACATATGTATATACACATACATATATATGTGTACACATGTTTACACATATACATGCACACACATATATGCACATATATGTTTAAGTGTGTGTAATTGTAATTCAGTAGTAGGAACTGAGGTTTTTCTATATAAGGAGAGCTCTTATTTCATCTTATCAAATCAAATGAAGTAAAATGACAACGGTCTCTACTACCAAGAATGCCAGATAAGATCAGTCTACTTTAGAGTAGTTACCAATGTGAGGAGGGCCCAGCCTTTGGCTTTACAGCGTCCATTCCTCACGATAGTGCAATGTTTTCCAAAGATAATGCTTTTAAAATACCAGACCGTGAGCCTGAATTTATGCAACATTTGCCCTTTGAAAGTCAAACAAAAAACTCTTTCTTTCTCCTTATGAGAATATTTGAAGAGTGACAGAAAGATACCTGTGTTCAGCTGGGCCTGTTTACTTATAATCTCTGGGAAGTGTGACATTTTTGCTTCCAAGAATTGGTTTTTAAATCAGCGACTACATTATCATGCAGATATGATATTAAGCAGCTCTGATAGGGAAGATGCAGTGTGTAATTAATTCCTCGTTCTCACCAGCAAATACGGAGAGAATTCTAGCTGTAAGAATTATCAACAGCTATCGCTAAGGGGTAAAGAAGGCAAAGAATTGGGGAGCTTGCAGAGCCGAGGCTGAGGTAGCAGAGAGGGCTGTAACGTGAGGCTGGGAAAAGGCAGGAGGTTAAAGTTGCCTGCTCTCAGCGGGAAGTGAAGCATTATTTTTTATGCGTCAGTTCAGAAAACAACGGAGCCGAAGACAAGGGTCTGACCATTTGCTGAATGGAAATTTCAAATGTGATAAAGTCTTTCACACATCTACTGACTTTAATGAAACCCAATGTAGATAAGAGCTAGGGTTTTTTAAATTAAGTTAAATAAACAAAATTGCTTTTCAAACCGGGAAGCTTTTTTTTTTTTTATCAGCCATTTCCATCCCTGGATACACTGCTTATGAGCATTGTTTAGGGAAGCTCTCTCTCTAATGGCTTCTCTTGAGTGACGCTCATGACCTTGGGCACCTGGTTTTTTACTTAACTGTTCCCAAGTTGGACTTGCTGCATCTGTATTTGACAGTGTGGGTAGTCTGCTGGGTTTAGAGTCCACGTATGCTCTTGATTTGTGTTGAGGAAGTTTCTGAGCTCTGTCTTCTCCTTGGCTTATCATGTCCTTGAGTTCGCTATAGGTCGAGTCTGCCTTCTGTTGGTTCTGTCTGTTTCTCACTTGGAATCAGCCCATGGAATGGCACATGGCTGCAACATGGAAAAGGCCAAGTTTCCCAAATGTCCCTGTGCCAAAGCTTCCCTGGGGGTGGGGAGTAGGGCCATAGTAACCATTATGATCCTGTCAATTTGGATAAACGCCAAGTTTGTGTTTCTGTTGGAACCCCAGGTGACATTAATATTGCCGGTTACATATTGTACTCTAGGTCCTCAAGAGCCAAGCATATAATCAAGGCCCCACCTCTTCTGATGGTCAATATTCCATAGTACTCACAAGAATAGTCCTCTATCTGTCTGGGTCACTATTCCTCATGAAGGAAGTGAAAAAGGCAACTGAACGATGAGCGATAACTATAAAGAGGAAGAAAGAAGGACATATAATTATTGGACCATGTCATGGAGGGAGGAGGCTGTGGTAACAATAATAAAACTGGACATGCCTATGCTGTGATCATGTGACACTGTGTGATGGAAATGCAGTCATATATTAAGAATATGACTGAGGATTTCTGGCGATAATCTGAGGTACATACAGATAGAAAAGTTCACCCGACCAGCTCCCCAAAGAGTTCTTGAAAGTCTTCGATGCCTGAATTCCAGTTCTTTTCCGATGAGTGGGCACTGCTCAGACCAAGCACACCATGCTTTCTGTAGAAAGCAGCAGACTCTGTAGAAAGCATTGCACTCAAGTTTGCCTAGAACCATGACTGGCGGAACCTGCAGTGTTAGGCAATGACCCGATGTCTCTGGATAGAAATCTCCTCATCTGTAGTATGTGATATTAACAATTAAAGTTGAGTTGTACAAATTAAACAGGGAATACAGAATGAAATGCTTAATACAAAGGTTGGCACAGAGCAATCACTTGATTAGTGACAAATGCTAGGAACATGATTAATAATAAGACACAGGTTCAAGATGGTGGGATGGCTCAGCCGGTAGAAGCGCTTGCTGCCTAATCTGATGACCTGACTTTGACCCCCAGGTCACACGTGGTAGAAGGAGAGAAGTGAGTCCTGCAAATTGTCCTCTGACACACACCTCACACTGTGACATGCCCCCCCCTCTTCATCTGCAAATAAATGTAAAAAGACAAAAACAAAACAAAAACCTACTCACACAGGTTTCACACACACATAATGTTAAAGTTCACTTAAGATCACAATCCTGGAACAAATGAGGTAAAAACCAGCTCCCCATCCCCCCAAAAAACAAATAACACACACACACATACACACCCATAAAGCTCAAATTTACTTCGTACAAAAGAAGCCATGGAGTATCTGGGTATGTCTTTTGGTTTGAGGATTTTGTTTTTTTGCTTTTTGAGACAATATCAATATCACTTACGTAGCTCTGCTGTCCTGAAACTCTCTCGATAGACCAGGTAGGCCACAAACTCATAGAGATCTGCCTTCTTCCACCTCCTGAGTACTGGAATTAAAAGTGTGTGCCACCGTGCCTGACTTTGGCCTGACTTCCAATGCTAAATGTTACACAAGCAATAAGGCAAAGAAATCTTGGGTGTTTACTCTTTTCAGTTTCCTTTCTTTTCTAGCATGACTTCCAAGGGAGTCCATGCTTATGGGGAACTTCAGCCCCTACTCTCTGGTTTTCCGTGGCGGAATCACCGTTAGGACAGACCACAGAGACCTATTTTAGTAGGTCATTAGTTCACACACCACTGGCTGCAATCCGAGGGTGTCTCCATAAGACCTGAGCAATAAAGGATATGATGCATTTATTGGTGATATTTCTGTTTGTTTTCAAAGGTACTGATTTTTGTTTATGGACTCATAGACCATTTCCAGATGGGCGAAGTTGATAACAATTCCCCAAGGTGATGGTAAATCCATCCATATCCAGGAGGAGTCCAGTGGGCTGCTGTAAACGGGATCAATCAGGAGGCCCAAGCTCAAGGAGACATTCAAGAAGAACTTAGCCACTGCAGCAGTCTGAGGACAGTAAGGTGACTCTATTTACCACCCAAGACCTAGGCTCTTGAGGGTACCGTCACATACCCTAGGTTTGTTGTTGTTGTTTGTCTGCCTGTGAGCTGTAGTGGGGAGGAGGAAGGCTGTGTGGGGGGAGAGCAGCTTGAGACAACCCATCCAACCAGACTATCTTCCTTCCATCTAAGTATACACTGGGTTCTGCTGGCGCAGGTTTTTGAAATCAACAATGTGGAACTCCTCGTTTTTCAGGCATCTATATCCCTCCATCCAATTTATCTCTTTACAGTGAGATTTCCCTGCAAGTAACCAAGACACCAAACTCACAGAGAATGAACGTTTATCTGTCTCTTACATAAAAATCCAGATTGAGCCTAGTGCAACAGCCCAGCTATGTGGAACCAAATCACTTTAAGCTTTTCCCTCCATTTTCTCCTAAACGCATATTTCTTTCTCTCATGGTCTGAACTGGGATCTGAGCACACACAGGGTCTAAGCTTCACAAAACAGTGAGCACACACCTTTAGAGAAGATGCCCAGAAGCTGCATTATGTTTGTGATTCGTTGGCATAACTGCAAGGCCAAATGGGCGATTTTTTCCTGTCCTGGTACATACCTCCAGATGCTCTTGACTTAACATGGGCCCATCATGAATTGAAGCCAGCCCACTGAGGAGCATCTGCAGTCACTCTCACAGCTACAGAGCTGACCAGAAGCTGTGGTTCATTGCTGCTGCCTGGCATCGTGAGAACCATATAGCTCAGACCAGGAAAAGGTCAGAAAATTCATACTTTTACACCAAGGAAAAGTTGAAAACCTGTAAGCATTGGAAATAAGTGCATTCTAGGAAATTCTAACCTTCTGATATGAGAATTCTGCATACACAGAAGTGGACGGGGCTGAAGAAATTGCTCATTCAACTAAGGGCTTGCCCTGTAAACATAAAGGATCTGAGTTCGATCCCCAGAACCCATAGAACAAAAAGCTGGGTGAGGGAGTGTGCATTTGTCATCCTAGGCTGGGGAAGGTGGAGACAGGAAGATCCCTGGGGTTTATTGCCAAGACAGCTGAGCCTACTCAGAGCTGAGACCCATCACCTCCCTCCCAATGGATAGCACCAGAGCAACAACAGGCAAGACGGACCTTTGGCCCGCATATGAATACACACACATATGCTTGCGTACCTGCACACACACAAACATGTCCTCTCCACAGAGAAAGAAAGAGAGAAAAGACACTGAAAGACACAGCCATTTTCTGCTCCAGGCTATATCCTCAGTCCAATTGGCTGGGATAGCTGATGTTCTTGACAGGCTCCCATTGAGCTAGCAGATTAGGAGGGGGCGTGAAGACACCTTGAGAAGTGACAAGTGAAACAGCCTTTGCTGCTGAGTTATGCATGGAGGCTCTGAGCCACACAGTGGGAGGTGGCGCAGATCTGGACCTACAGGGCAGCACAGACATTGGCTAGGGAGCCAGGGTTAAGTTACCGTTTTTTCCTTCTGTTGAGGCCTGGGAGGACAGCACGCGAAAGGCTCCTATCAACTCTGGCAAGCAATTTAGAAGACATTAAGGGTCAGAGCTTCACCATGTGGGACTGCGTTTGTTAAAGCTTATCTCATGAGTGCAGGCAGACAGGGCCATAGCCCTGAGTCCAGCTCTTCTGGGCTTCTGATGGAAGTTTTCAGTGGTGCAGAAGGTAGTGAGAAGCAATCTAAGTTTCCCTCCAGATCCCTGACCCTTGAATGGCCTGCACCTAGTGTGTGATAAGTGTGTATCTTCCAACAAACAAAGGGAAAGATGAGGTTGGGGACTTCATTCTCTCCAGGGGCATCAACAAGATGTTTTTTTTTTTTTGTGTGAGGTGGGAATGAAGTTCACCCGTCCAGAGAGGAGAGAGTGTCTGTATGCTCAGGCACCACCTTACAGCTCACTCACAGTGCCCCGTTGTCCTCTCTGAGTCTTCCAAGATTTCCTCCTAGTCCTTAATGCTGTTTCTAACCAACTGGCCAAGCCATCAGATTGTTAGCTCCCGTCCCCCAGTTTCCAATCTGCTCACCAGAGCTCTTAACAGATTTACTTTTTATTATTTTATCTATGTTAGAGGTGTCTGTATGTGGATGTGTGGATGTGATTGGAGCTGACAATGGAAATCACTTCCTGTATGGGTGCTGGGAAGCAAACTTGGGTTCT
>NC_022015.1:53290673-53293356 GCF_000317375.1 Microtus ochrogaster | reverse complement strand
GGACTTCCTAATGTAATTTTAAAGAAAAAAGGAAAGCTGGTGATGCAATGGGACTTGCGGAAGAGCCACATACTTGAACAACAAGAAAGGATAAAAAGTTTCAAGACCAGTAGTTTAACTTGAACAGGATTTAATATGGACCATTTAAAAACCTTTACAAACACAAAAAATTGATACACTCCAAAGCCCAGAGGCTCAAACTCCTTTTGTGAGGAGAAAGCCAGAGTCCTATCCCTTTCAGCATACATCGCTCCACTACAATAAGGGGGTCTATGTGGTCACACAACTGGACATGCTCTTCTCACGCTAATTTCATGCCTACTCGTTGGGAGAAAAGATCATACAGAAAAACCAGCAGACATACAGGAAGATGCAGTTTTAAAACTCTGCATGACCTTGTATTGAGGAGGATGGAAAGCACAAGATGCCTTCACAGCCTCTGCTGACTGGAGCGACTCTATGCAACCACCTGTTTGCAATTATCAAGCGGCTAAATGGCATGAATTCTGATAAATCCCTCCAGATTCGTGGTCATAGGCTGGCTCAGTGTTTCGGGTGACAGCATTAATCTGTGTTGACAGGCTTCACTTTTTGAAGGGTAACAGACTCAGAAGGAGTTTAAATGGGTTTAACAGGAGCCCGGATCAAAAGAGTTGGAAGGATGTGAGTCAGCCTCCCTGGACAGAGGCCCCTCTCTCCTGCACTTTTAAAGATTCCAAAGAGTACCACATTGACCTCCTCCTCAGCTTGGACAGACACGCAGTTACTCTTGCCTCTGACTCACAGACAACAGCAACAGTATCTCCCCAGAGAGGGTGCACTACATTACCCGATGTCCCACCTCCCTTTATCCCCAAAGAGCTCAGGTTCCACCAGATCACAACCTAGACACACGAGTGACCCACAAACCATCCTTTGGGGAAGCAATCATTTAGACTGTTTTGGTATAGAAAACCAATTAATCAATTTACCCAAAGACACAGTTATTAAACATAACTACAGCAGCACAGAAGGTATAAAATGTATTCATTCTTTTTCTTTGCAAGTAAAATGAGATATAGTTAACATTCCATAAAATTAATCTATTTAATGAGCTGAACATGGAAGCTGGAGTATGAGGGAAGGGGACGAGATCCAGGGAAAAGGAGAAAAATGGAAGAAAAACAGTAAGAGAGCAGGAGTGGCGGGTATATGATGGAAGCACAGAACGTCCAAGAATAGAAATTTCAGTGAAATCCATTATTTTGCATAGTTACATGGGTGAATAACGGTAATAGAATATACTAGTAGACAAAATTCCTTTTAAAATAGGCAATGGTGCCTAATAGAATTGTCAGAAATCTGTACATTCATTACTACTATCTAACCCCAGAGGATTCTCACTACAGCCAAAGAAAAAATCTACACATTAGCAACCACTTTCCAGAGTTTTCCCTCCCTCCAGCTGTCTACTTCCAGCCCCCATGGAAGTCCCTTGTTCTTAACATTTTTGAGCAACAGGCACTAGTTTAAGTGCTGGAGGGTGGACAACTGGACAAAATAGACTTCACGTCCGCCTTAGTGGAACTTCTAATTCCAGTGTCCGAATGTCTCTCTCTCTCCCCACCCCACACACCCTTTAGCCACACTGAAATATATATAACGAATAAGAATTTAGTCGGGGATCCCTGTACACTGTCCCACTTTCCACAGTTTTAGTTCCGACCAACTGAAGTCTGAAAATATTGAATGGAAAATTCCAAGAACACACAGTGCATACATTCTTGTGTGCCTGCACATGTGTGCGTGTTCATGAGTGGGTGAATCCATACATGCATGTGGGAGCCAGAGGGCAACCGGAAGTGCTGCTCTTATGAGCTGCCCACCTTATTTTTTGAGACAGGGTCTCCCATTGGGACCTGGAGGTAGACAAGTAAGCTCTGCCAGCTCATTGGCAAAAGCCCCAGGAATCCTGTCTCCACCCACCCAGCACTGGGACTCTAAGTATATGCCACCGCACCCACGGGCTTTTTCTGTGGGTGCTGGGAATCAAAGTCAAGTCTTCATACTTGTGTAGCAAACACTGTCCTGACTCGGCTACCTCCTTCATCTCTAAATTTAGCAGTTTTCATTTGTATGCTAAGTATTTGTCAGGTCCCTCCTGTGCTTCCAGAACTTCGATTGCCCTTTAACCCAGCGTATCCATGCTGAACACTCGCCACTCCATTAGTCACTTTGTAACCATCTAAACCTCCAGACCAACTGTTACAGTGTTGCAACATTTCAAGAAACCCCTCTCTGTCAATTCAGATACACCAAAGAGAAGCAGAGTGCTGTTTGTTTAAAGGAAGGAGTACAAGTTCTTAAGGAAAGAGGAACAGCTGTACACAAGGGCGCTAGGATCTATGCTAAGGAGGATTTTTTTTTTAAATCCATAGAATCACGAAGATGAAAAAAGAGGACAACACTAGTTTTTCTGCCACTTTTCAAACTGTAGAAGTCATGGTTGCTGCTGGGTAAGTATTGAGTCATTTACCTCCCCTCATCTTGCCTCATCCATGCCCTCACGGCAGGCAGGATATCAACATGGATACAGTAACCTCATCCCAGCAGGATAGCAACATGGATACAGTAACCTCATCCTATGTCCTCACAGCAGGATAGCAACATAGATACAGTGACCTTATCCCATGCCCTCACGGCA
>NC_022015.1:53239819-53290553 GCF_000317375.1 Microtus ochrogaster | reverse complement strand
CCATGCCCTCACAGCAGGATAGCAACATGGATACAGTAACCTCATCCCAGCAGGATAGCAACATGGATACAGTGTAAGATACCTTGAGAAAGTGAGAAATTATGTTCATAAAACTTTATTACAGTGCATTACTAAATCTGTATTTTATTATTAGTTATTATTCTTAGATTTACTGTGCCTAACATGTGAATTAAAGTTTATCATAGGTTTGTGTGCATAATAAAAAGCTATAGTGTATGTAGAGTTCAGAATTGCTGTGCTTTCTGCCCTCCTTTCACGTATTCCCCCCCCCCCCCCATTACAATATATAAAACAGATTTGATCATCTTTCTTAGCCTTTTCCGGAAAAACGCTAGTAAGAATTTCCCTCCTCTTTCCTCTTGGTCCTCTGGGAGGGCTGTGAGGATCAGGCCAAATAGCCAAAGAGCAAGAGACAGGAATAAAATAAGGCCTGGGCTGCAGGCAATCTAGACTACTGGCTGTAGGACAACCAGACTTGCTCTCAGGTATGTCCACAGGCCTCACTCATGTCTACAGGCTTCGTGTATGTCCACAGGCCTCATGTATATCCACAATCCTCAGGTATAGCCACAGGCCTTTCGTATGTCCATAGGCCTCAGGTACGGACCCAGGTCTCTAGTATGTCCCCAGGTCTTACTCCACCAGATGTCATTAAAGCCCAGCCGCTGGATTAATGTTTCAGCTCTAACACCAAAATAAGTTTCTGACCAAAGCAAAAGGCACACCCAAAATAGCAGGTGGCCGCTCAAACCTTTGGAGCTTGGTTGCTCACTGATGCATCTGTTTCAGATGGGACAAGGTAGTGCAATTTTGTTCTTTCAACGTTTTGAAGAAGACTATATCTACATCCTATAGTCACTGGCCAGGATTTGCAGGCTCTGACCTCCTGGATGTCCAGTGTTCTCATTAGCTCAGAGTGTACACAAGGTTTTGCTGATGAAACACAGTCGATCACTGCTCCAAAGGGACCAGCTTTCTGCCGTTGTTGTGATACACTTTCTGAGAGTCTAAGAGAAGCAGTACAGAAAAGAGTCTCTGAATATTGCATCTTTAGACATCAACTGGTTCAGCGAGAACAGAGGGTTAATGAGGAAAGGAACTAAAACAGCCTTAATTGGATCTAACAGGGCCATAGGCCAAGTTCTCGGTGGAGCAGGAGCTGCTCACAATTTCTCATCAGAATGAGAGCGAGAGGGGAGCTGTTAATAGATCCGGTGAGACATCAGTCATGAGCCTGGGCAGCCCCAGACAAATGGGGGGAGGCATGTGGCCACCCTCCGGATGGCACCATCTGGTGCTAGTGGAGACCTGTGCCTTGTCGCTGACCTGGAGCCTGACTCTAGAGGGAAGATCAAATCCTGCTATATTACATTGCAGAACATGCTAATTATTTTTTACAGGGGTCATCTCTTGTTCTAATCTCAGGACAGGCTTAAGATGGCCTGAATACTAAAGCCTTTAAGAACCAAAACGTTCAAACGCTCCTTAGAGCGGTACCCAGTGAGAGAAAAGTGACTGGTGTAGTTGGTGGGAGGAGGTTCTGGGAGGCCATGAGTGGCCATGTGCAGACACGGGGAAATAGCAAGAATGAAAGAGCTCGGTGTACTTCTTCCCTCTAAAAACAATCATGAGGGCCAGGCACAGCGGTGCCTGTCTGGAAAGCGCCTCTGCTTGGGTTTAGAGGCATCAGAGTTTACGGTCATCCTCAATTGTAACTGTCCTAGCGGGAATGAGATATTCTAAAGACACACCCGTGGCCTTCCCTTTGGCTCTCAGAGTATTGAAGCAATTGGAAGCCCAGTAGTTTAGAAGTCCTTCAGAATCTCAGGGTGGTAGAAGAGTCAAGTTGAAAGCCTGGTGTCAGGTCCAGGAACAACTTTTCTCCTGCAAAGAGACTCTGTACAGTTTGAACTGTCAGACCACCGTGCTGGAGAGACTGGAGCCTAGAAGGTGATGTCCATCTCCCTCACCAAGGCTATGCATAGTCCTTTTTATCTATTTAAACCTAAACTTCATATTAGAAGATGAACCGGGGCAGGGGCCACTGGACTTCTTCATTCCTCTTCACAGTGCCTCCAAACTGCACAAATCTCCTCTCTTTGATTTTTGCAAACAGGTGTGTCACCATAGTCTACTGAGGATGGGTGGCTGAGTCTCGGTCCTTAGGGATATCCAGAGCATGACTCTGACTGTAACTACTCTGGTGACAAGGCTCCATGGTGAGTTGGAGGCTGGCCTGAGCAATACGAGACTGCGTCTCAAAATTAGTCAATTAATTAAGATAATTATAGGAAATAGGTGTGTAACGGTTCTGCCATGAATAGCCTAAGAGCGTGATAGCTCACAAGCACAAAATATAAAAAGACCTGGAGGTAAAAACAGATGCATTTTTACACAAGGCTCTTTTTTTTTTCTGATAAATCAAGGATATGGTTAGTTTTTTCTAAACTATTCATACATACAGAAAGAATTTTACCTGTGGGCAACTGTTCTCTGGAGCAAGAATCTGCACTTAAATAATGATGCTGGCCTCCTTTACAGAAAAAGGGAATTTATTTCAGGCCTCCCAAGGGCCAGCAAAAAAGTTATTATTATTATTATTATAACACTATGAATGCCCTATGCTTAAAGTTCTTACATTGCTATAAAATCAGCACAAATTTATAAATGACAATATAAACAAGGCCACAAAGCCAATAAAATCCAAATGAATCACATTAATTCATGTAATTATTATATTGTGTTGAAATTAGTTTCCTTACTGTGGCCTGGTTCTCCTGAGTTTGCCCAGCCTGTTCTACTAAATGGCATGAGGTAGCTGAGGTTTTCCCTCGCTTCTGCCTTCTCAGGCCCGAATGCAGCCTTCAGTGTCACCAATGCTACCCCATATTGTCTTCTGGCCTAGCTTTGGCTGGAAAGGATAGCCACATCTTCATTTGAGTTGATTAATAATAAGCAAAATCCATCATTTGATGTCGGGGCACCAAGGGCCATATGCCACCATGGCACTAAAACCTCACAGCAACATTGAGCTTCAAGACGGTCACCAGAGTCCAGAGTATGTTCAAATTGAATTTGCTTTTAAATCTTCAAACTGAATCTCGCTACAACTATAAATTCCATGTAGGAAAGGGTGTGGGTGTATTTTATTGACCGCCATATGTCCAGCACTTAGCTGTGTACCTAGTACATTGTAGCACATAATATCTAACCTTGTATGCATATACATCCATACACATATACATATACCCACACATACACAAACATACACACATAAATATAAACAGTATGTACTCACATATGCACATATACATACAATACACACATACATATGATGCACACATGAACAAATATGCACGCATATACACAAATACACATAAACACATGTGCACATGTACACACAAACGAGTGCACACATACACACACATACATGCATATACATGTACCTTCACAGAGTAATTTTCAATAAATTAATGACTAAAGAATGGATGTGGTGGGAAATTTTCAAAGAGAACTCTTGTGACCCTAAGAAATACACATATGATCCCCAATCTCCTGGGATCTGAAGGAATATAACAGGCACTACCCATAGGTCTGACAGCTGTACACACGAAACTGATTCCACTCTCCTACTAACTAGATTTCATGTTCAAATCACCGTGCGAACAAAAAGGATCCATATGCAAGCAACTCATTTGTCTTTTCCAAGAATACCAGGGCTATTCAAGGGAGCACCTTTGACTATCAGCAAAGAATTGCTTTTCCAGCTGCAGCACTCAGGGAAATGGGCCCTGCTCCTCACCTGGGCAGCACAGTAGCGCTGACCCTGTTGGCACAGGTGAGCTGGACCTGAGGTAGAAGAGTGGGATAGCTGACCACAACCCCCTCGGGGCGAGGGAGTCAACCCTCCCACTTAGCAGCTGTAGCACTGGGGAAGGGAGCACTGCATGTCACCTGGGCAGTAGAGCTGGCCTTATTGTCAGGGTTACAGGTAAACGGCCCGAATGTAAGCTTGGGAGATCTGGCCTTACCACCCATCTGTCATATGATGGTGTGGGCGGGGGAGGGATGCTCTCCTCTGGGCCCCTCGCTACCTGTGGCAGGTGGGTGAGTTGGGCCAGAGGTCCTATGAGTGGGAGAACTGTCCCTGCCCCTCATGGGCTGCAGCACTCTGAAGAGTGGCCCCTGCACCTCACCTAGGCAACACAGTAGAGCTGGCCCAGCTGTACCGATGTGAGAGAGCTGACCCTGAGGGCATGAGAGCAGGAGAGCCAGTCCCGCCCTTGCTCATTGCCGCAAGTAACCTGTGCAATGCCGGAGGGTTTTCCCTGGTAGTGAGGATTGGGGAGAGATGGTGGGCCAACCAATCCTGCAACTACCCAGGCCCAGAACAAGTGCTATGAATTGGCCTACCCCCAAATCCACCCCATCTATGATCTTCTGGAGCCCATGAAGGGGCTGGTTCTGCAGACCCATAGCTGCAGATTCTCCTCAACACAGGGCAACAACAGGCTATCCAAGAGGAGTCCCAGTGAGGGTCCAGCATCGATAGTGTCATAAGCCACACTTTTCTGGGGTGACTTCTGTTTTGGTCCAGCCACAACAGGTTTGTATGTGCCAGGGTAGGGCTAAGAGGATTAGAAATATTAGGTAGCAGGAACAGAGCTATAAAAGAAACACAGAGACATAGGATAGCACTGGAAGACACTCAGTGGATCCTGAATACTGAATTCACCCTTATTTTTCCACACCCGAGGTCAGGGCACGTAGCCACACCTGTTGTCAACAACTTTGAAAGGGCAAAAGTAAGCTCAAACTCTCTTGACCTCCAGTCAAGGTGGACCAGGCTCACCTTTGTGGATCCCCACACATTCCTCCCTTTTTGTTTTACTTACTAGAGCCTGTGCTTCTGCTACAGGACAGACAATCATGCCTGCCTCGGGGATCTTTTTTCCATTTTCCAGACTTACCCATCATTGGTATGCACATTTTATCATGTACATCCTGTCTTAGATTGCCTGGGATGGGGGGGGGCAATTTTTTATCTACAGAGTTTACCAACAACTAGAAAATCATAGGCAAGCAGATAACGTTTTGTGATATATGTATTCCTATGGTTGCACTATCTCCTAATAAAAGAGTGGAGAATGACTAGGGGCGGAATTGCCTTTTCAAACTCATCTAGGATGTCTTTAATGGTTTTAATTTACCACCAAAATTCAAATTTCTCCTTTTGAACATATCAAATCTAAGGACGCATTAGCAATGTCAAAATTCTCTCAGACAAGCTCTAACCTTTTTCTAATTAGTAGCTTCTTCATAATGAGCTAAGGCAGTTACAAACTTTAGCAGGTCAATATTGTAATTCTAGCATAGAGATTAATAAACACATAATCTGTCAAATCACAATTCTCTTAAATCTGTTTTAATCAAAAGACAATGAATACACCCTAGACCAAGTATCCTGTAGGCAGCCGCTCCCTATGTCAAACCTCCTATTTTAAAATGAAGGAGCAGGAATATGCTAGAATTCTCTGACCTTTGGTTAGGGTGAAGCAGATTCACATCTACAGGGCATCTCAATGTCCAAAACCCCCTAATAACCACACCTGTTGTCAACAACTTTGAAAGAGCAAAAATAAGTTCAAACTCTCTGACCACCAGTCAAGGTGGAACAGGCTCACATCTGTGTGGGTCCTCACAGATAGGGTAGCAGAAACCAGAGGCCTTGAAGCAGACCAATAACTCTTTGCAATGAACACTTATAAGTAAAGATATATGGATAAAAGGGTAAACTGTGTGACTCACAGTGTCACACTATAGCTTTCATGAAGAGATTTTTTTTTCTTTCTTCTTTCTTTTTCTCTTAAAATTTTCTTTTCTTTTATTTCTGGGCAGAGGTTACTAGGGCAGAGGGCAAATACAAAGGGTCGGGGAGATGAATGGATCAAGATGCATGATATGAAAGACACAAAGAATAAATAAAAAGGAAGTTTTTTTTTAAAAAAAAAAAAGAAATGTTTTTGATCAGCAAAACTCAGCATTATCATCCTGTGGGGCAATGGAGCAAGGGGGTGAATGAGAAGAGAGCAAGAATTCCCTGCCTCGCATCTGAAACACAGGCCGGCAGCACCATGCAGGGAACTCAGTATCTGTGGATTAAACTTCCAAGAACTCTATGAGGTGACTTTATAGTATTTCTTACTTCCCCATTCTCTCTCTTTCGCTCTCTCCCCACCCACCTCGTGTGTGTGTGTGTGTGTGTGTGTGTAGGCACATATGTGTGTGTGTGGGGGTGCGTAGGCATGTGCATGCATGTGGGTGTGGAGGCCCAAAGTTTATCTTGGGAATCATCCTTCATTGTTCTTCTACCTTCCTCACTGAGGCGGGGTCTCTCAGGGAAAGCCAGACCTTACTAACACGGCTAATCTCACCAGACAGCTGGATCTAAGGATCCTCCTGTCTCCACCCTTCCAGGCTGCAATTACAGGTGGGTTCTGGGGATCGGAATCCCGGTCCTTATATCTAAGATGCAAGCACTTTTAAACATCGAGACATCTCTCCAGCCCTGAACTCCTTAGTTTTTGACAAAGAAATTAATGCTGAAAAGTGAAGCAAACTAACACATAGGAAATGGGGAAGCTGATCTGGGGTCTCTCCAGCTGAACCTTTCCACAGTTCTCAGGCCGTCCTTCACCCCAAAAGAAGTGGCACGTGGTAAGAGAGGCCAGGGAAGAAAGAGACAACAGAGGATGAAGGGTCTCCTGTCTTCAAAAAGTAGGACCATTAAAAAGCAAAAAGTATATAGTCCCATTTATTCCTAAGAAACACATCAGAATATGGAAACTCCCATCTTTTCAGGTTGGATTTTATTTGCTTTGGAGATGAGAAGTTTGACCTTTGTCCATGTAGAGGATACAGTATCTACCGGTACCCTGAGGATGGTGGGCAGCACAGGTTCTGATTCAAGGGTCCTCCATCGTCACAGATTGGCTGCATCCTGTGTACTGTTAACACAGACCACACTTAACGGTATTGTGGTCTGATGTTCTGCCCTGCCATAGGCCAAAGAAGCGTCTTTATTCATCAGCCAATAAAAGCAACACATATACAGAAAGACATCCCCATCAGTGGTCAAGAATTTTTTTCTAGTTTTGACTTCTCAAACTAGTCTATGCCAACTGATGGCTCAAGGGACGAAGGCGTGGGCAGGAACTGAACCAGCTGTGGCTCCAGAGACACTCTGTGGGCTGCCATCTCAGGGTTGTTTCTCTTTGGCTATTTAGCTTAGAACCAGTTCTTAAGTAGAGTAAGCCCTAACTTCCTTATTGATAGATTGGGGATATTGCCAATAGCTCTCTTGGAGGGAGAGCATTTGTGAAGTTTTGTGTGTAAGGCACTGAGCGTGCTCGCTATAATAAGAACCTGATCAATGACAGTTACTTTATCAGACTGTCCCTGGAAAACAGGAGAGTTAACAATGCGGCATCTGATGGAAATAGGCTACTATTTTTAGATCACTTTGATCATAATAGATTATCGCATTTACCTAATAGGAAGTGCACAGTGCTCTAAACTACCACACAACTCACTTGCTTTTATAAGCTGTGGGTCCTCCCTATGCTTAGCGCCATATTTGGAAAAGAATGGCTGAATCTTTTTAAATTAAAATAATGAATACTGTTGGCTGCAAACTCAGTAGTAAAAAAATAGAAATGTTTACCAAGGTGGGAAGTGCTGGCGTGACACACTAGTGTGCCCACGCCAGATCAGACGCATCTTAAAACACATTGCGCACTTTGGTTTTTTAACTGCAAGTAAGTTTTGAAGCTCTGTTGTTGTCTACTGAAAAGGAAATGGGGTGAGGTGGAACTGAGTGAGAGTCTACCAAATACCCACTTACTATCGCTTGAGCTTCAAAGGCCTGGAAAGAATATACAGAAAAGGAGATTTATGACTGTTTGGGAAGAGCGACCACAGCATGGCACAATCTTATTTTATTTAGGGCACTGCCCCTCTTAAAAGCAGTATTTTTAATACACTGCTCCAACATTTCCAGGAAGAGACTTCTATGAATGCCAAGCTCTTCAAGGCGGCCCTGATGGGTCATTTTGTCTTCCTAAGAAGTGCTACTAAAGACACGCGGAGTAATTACGGCAATTATCTCCAGCAAATTAAAGCAAGGAGTCCCAGAGTAAGAAGTATGGTTTGGCCTTAGTCCCAGACTAGCACACTTTCTCAACTTTGAGGCCCAATTTTCTGGTTTCTGCCTCTTCCCATTCCTCTCTATGTGAGATGCCCCCTCTTGCCACTAGAAAACACCTCAGTACAATCTTTTCTACTTTCGAGTTGTAATCTACTAGCCATAATCAATGCACATAGCAGGATGGTGGTATTTAACACACTGCAGGACCCGCTTTTAATCAAAATATCACTTTATCCAGAATATCACCAGAGCCACGTGCTGTGTGCATAAGAGATTGGTCTAGGAACTGTGGTGACTACAGAGGCAAATCAGACATCAGCTCTGTTTGTTCACTTAGCCATTTTAAGAAGCCTGTCCTGTTCCTAATGGACATTGCACCACGAAGTGGGAAGAGGAGATGATGCTGGAGACAATCAGTGTAAGATTTACGGCGTAGCCAGACATGGTGCTGCACACCTGCAACCCCAGCTCTCTCAGCAGGTGAGGCAGAAGGATCACAAGTTCAAGGTCACCTTGCCAACTCAGTAAGGTCCTGACTCAAGATAAAATTGTAGAAAAGAATAGGAAGTGTAGCTCAGTGATAGAGTTCCTGGCTATCATGTACAAGGCTCTGGTTTCAATATCTGGGACCATCCCTGCCTGCTCAAGTTTATGGGCATATCATCAGTTCATATCAGTTCAAAGTCAAGACTGAAATGGCATCTTGTAGCAACTGAGCACTAATTGGGTCTGTCCTGGACAATCAATAGTGGTTGTTATAGTCCAAAAATGTCCCTTCCAGATTTCACATTTCCAACACGGGCATATTTAAAGGTGGAACCATGAAGAGATCTTTGGGGCATGGAAGCCCGTCCTCTGAGACTAGGCTTAGGCATCCCTGCACAGGTTCAGAGGAGGTGACTCATCCTCTCCTTTCTCTGCCATGGGAAACAGCATCCAGGTGCTGGTATGCTGCTCTTTGCATTCCCCACCTCCAGCTCTGAGGCAGTGGGTTTCTGTCCCGTATCAACTGTTCAGTCTGTGATATGCTTGTGTTAGCAGCATAGACTAGACCGGAGCAGTGGCTAATGTAGTGGTCTTCATGCCTCCAGCCTGTCTTTAACATTACAGTCATCAGCAAGCACCTGTGAGCTCTGCTCCACACTGCTCCATGGTAGAGTCAGAAAATTCAGCTTCCTGAGAATTCCCCACAGATCACGGCACATATTTGCTGTAGACTTGGTGAAACGTGATACACACACACACACACACACACACACACACACACACAGATAATAAGTGGAGACCGAATTACCACTCCACTGTCCTCCAAACCTCAACATGTCCCCACTCCTCATCATGAAAGTAGCGACACTAAATAGTTTAGGTTTTTTAATTGAAAGTAGTTTTTGTTTTTCCATACAATATATTCTGATTATAGTTTCCTCTCCCTGAACCTCTCCCATACCTGGCCCCCTGAATCACTCCCATACCTGCCCCCCACCCCAAATCCACACCCTTTCATTCTCCTTCTCATTGGAAAACAAATAGGCATCTGAAAATAACAAAAATAAAAATAAAAACAAACCAGAATAGGGCAAAACAAACAGGAAAAAAGGAGCCAAAAAAAAAAAAGCACAAGAAACACATACAGATACTGCTTTCAAAAAAAAAAAAGGTAGTAAAACATACACAATTGAGAATTTACTATCATAGCCATCTTTAGGAATGCAACTCAGTGGCATTGAACACTTTCACACTGGCTGGGCCATCATACTTCCTTCTGCATCTTGTTCTCTTAGCAATCAAGAGGATTCAGTCTACTGCTTACTGACATACTTATGCCTAGCAAAACTGAGGTCCCGAGCTCCAGCTGCACTACTGTCTAACTCACATGTGTGGATCCACACATCCACACATCCACGCACACATGCTCACACAGTGTACACACACACACAGTAGAGCAACAGCAAATACATTTTCTATAATGTCAGCCTTAAGTACTGGGTAATGTCTGTCTTAGCATCATGACTGAAGAGTGACTCAGTAGGGATCTTGGTTCAGGTGTGGGCTGGATAATTGGGGAAAGTGATTTGTGTACATATCACCTCTAGACTTGCCACTATATTATAGGGCCGTACAAAGGAAATAGGGCCCAGCTGTTCGACAGGCACACAGTGGCAGACGCTGGTTTTGTGGGGCGTTACCATATCTCTCTTCCGACTCTTGAAGAGCCAATGTCATGAGCCACTGGTGTCAACTCAGCTGTCTGTCCTGGAACCACTCAGTTTCCCTTGACTCAAGGCTTGATGTAATCCTTCTGTGCACAAGGATCGCACTCTAGGTTCTACAGAGACTAAACGGTTAGCACAACGAGGATGCTCCGTGCCTTGGAGGGGTTGAGATAGGTGCCTGGACAATAGCTGTAGGTGGAAGGACATGGAGTTTCCTACGGAGAGAGACACAGTGGAAGTCAGGATCAGCAGCCATGACAAATCAGGGAGCTGGGACAAGGACCACCGAGCCAGTGTAATGGGCAGAACGGGTGAAGAAGAAGATGCATGGCTCTCTGGGCTGTCACAAGAGGGTCTGGGGTTCAAGAGTTATCAACAGAAATTCATGGGTAAGCATTTTCAGACTTTTATTACTCCATCTGTCTGTCTGTGCCACATACACACATGTATTGGAAGGTTAGAGGAAGCTTATAGGAAGTTGGTCCTCTCTGCTCACCACATGGGTCTTGGGAACTGAACTTGGGTTGGCAAGTTTGAGAGCAATACCTTTACCTGCGGAGCCGTCTCATAGGCCTTGAACTAACTTCCTTCCTTCCTTCCTTCCTTCCTTCCTTCCTTCCTTCCTTCCTTCCTTCCTTTCTTCCTTCCTTCTTCCTTCATTTATTTGTTTGTTTGCTTGTTTTAAAGTTACCACCTAGAAGAAACCCCATGAGTACGAAGCCAGAAGATCAGAGCTCATATTCTAACCCTGGAGACTCCCTGCTGTGGATCCGGGGTAAGTCAGCCTTCCACAGTTCCTACCTCCAGCACAAGAACAATGCCCACCCTCAGACAGTGTGAAGAAACCACCACGTGGTCTGCAAAGCAGTCACCCAGGTATCTTGCGTATGGAAGGAGGCTCTTGGCAGAAGAGTGGACCATAAAACAACATCCACCAACAACTACTGAAACAAGCATAGTGTTTGGTGTTTTGAGGCAACCTAAAGGAAATTTAAACCTCACATCCAGAAATCAAGGTATTTATTCGGTGGTGAAGGGACACATATTTTTAAAAGCCGAGACAGTGAGATGGCTTAGCGGGTAAAACTGTTGACCATGCAAGTCTGGTGACCTGAGTTTGAGCCTCAGAACCAAAAGAAAAGATGAACTCTGTAAAGTTGCCCTCTAGTCTTTACACAAGTACCATAGAATATGCCCCCAGCACACATAAGTTCACTATATATATCTATTATATGTGCATATAACATACACACATATAGTCACGAGAAAAGAAATTACATTTATGGCATATGAACATTACTTTAGAAATGTACATTCTTCAAGTGAGTTTACAATAATAATTCCTGAAAGCTGAGGAAAGTATAGAAGCAACTGGAAAGATCTCAGTACATTAGGGAATAAGCAGAAGGTTCACAAATACTATTGACATGTTTGCTAGTTCAGCCCTCACTTTTACTGGCTGTGTGACCTTGGACAAGTTGCTGACTTTCTCTGGGCCTTTGTCTTCTTTGTCACAAAGACCAGGCTGATATCCCCCCTCCCCTTCTTGCGTTCAAAGTGGATGCTGCAAGACATGGATTCTCCCATCCTTAGAAAGTATGCAAAGGCAAGACACCATATTTACATCACCCCAGTAAGGACAAGAACAGTCTTACAGTTATCAAATCAGCTTTGCTTCCCCACTTGCCTGTGTGTAGCCTGTGAGAAACAGAAAGGCTTCCTCGCTTACACAATAGAGCGTGCTTTAGGAAAAGGTCAAGCCAGAAATGCTTTCACTTCAGTTCTGGATTTGAATGGATGTGGCCTGACCTACTTGTTCACATCAACAGGGTCCATGGAAATTTCACAGACACAGACATGCACACACACACACACACACACACACACACACAACTCACACTCTCACATAGACTGTGATCTGCCTAATGACATAAAAGCAAATTTTCTGTTTAATGTTTGTACAGAAAAGCAAATTTTCTTACGAACCTACAATTTTTTATTCTGCATTTCTCTGTGAAGAGTTTTCCTGAAATCTAAATCTAGAGCATCAGGAGAAAAAGGATTCCCAATACCCCAAACTGACAATTAAATGCTCCAGTAGGAGGCCTTCCCTTGATATCTTGGTCTCAAAGCCCCGCCTATCTTCTGCAAAGCTTGGCCCCAGCTACAAAACTCCCTCTTCCTAGCTTGCGGAGCTAGGGCTTGCAGTGAGCACCAAGGCCCTTCAGCGTCCCCTGAGAATGGTCTAGCTAGTGAGTTAAAAACCATTTTCCTGTAATCCAAGACAAAACCCCAACATCAGTTTTACCCATTCCTCTTGTATATTGGCATTGCCAGTGCTGAGTCAGGT
The DNA here is from genome assembly GCF_000317375.1 of Microtus ochrogaster. NCBI lineage: Eukaryota > Metazoa > Chordata > Mammalia > Rodentia > Cricetidae > Microtus > Microtus ochrogaster. Next base: position 53,277,763 of record NC_022015.1, on the reverse strand, counting down.
AAGGAGTAGGTGGAAAGAATGTGATCAGAAGGTGGGTGGTTGCTGGGTAATAAATGGTGGCAGCTGTGCCTTTAATCCCAGCACTCGGGAGGCAGAGGCAGGGGATCTCTGTGAGTTCAAAGCCAGCCTGGTCTACATAGTGAGTTCCAGGACAGCCAGGGCAACACAGAGAAACCCTATCTCCAACTCCGCCCACCACCAAAAGGTGGGGAGTACCCAGCTGGCAGTGGGGCAGGGAGCTTGTAGCTAGAGATGTTAAGCCAATTCATAGTTACTTCTTCCTTGTGTTCCTAGCTGGGAATCACCCTGGAGTCTGAAAGCTGGGACAGGGTCCTGCCCTAGTCATTTAAACCCACTGTATTCCACACGGAAATGAGAGTGAGTGGGCCTGGCCGGTCTGGCTGCCCTAGCAGTTGTACAGACAAACTGTAGCCAGGCCCAGAAAGGAAGAGCCTCCTGAGCTGTCTCGGAGCACAGACAGCCAGTGCTGAGGCGGGGACTGACTTCAAAAGTCTCTGGGGACAGCAGAGTCACCTGCCTGGCCATCTCTAGTCATTGTGATGAGAGAGGGGTTTTGATAGTGTTAGCCTCCCAGTTAATAGAATTAAATCCAATGCCTTCACCTGTCTGGTCCCTTGTCACCCAGTGTTTCTGTATTTGATGCTAGTAAAGCCTTTCCTTTAGCAGTGCCACAGTGGTTAGGCCTCTGTCTCCTCTCTTGGTTTCCACAGACCCACACAGCACTTCCTGATGCGGCTGGTCTCGCCTTACTTGGAGAAAATCTGTTCTTGCTGTTTCCTGGCTCTTCTCTTGTTCTCTGACTTTTCTTTTGCCCTTCCCTGACTTTTGGCCCAGGAGGGAGGCCACTGCCATGGCTTCTTTCCAAGTTCCTGGCACTCTATACTTGACGCACCCCATGCTACCCACGTCTGTTCTGTTTCTTCTCAATCTGCCCTTCCAGCCAGGCTTTCTTCTTCGAGTGTGAGACCCAAGTATTTCACATGCCCACAACATGTCCTGAACTCAGCCAGTGCAACAGATGGGTGGTTGCCCTGCTGACCAGCTGGAGCCATTCCAACCCCCCTTCAACTCTGGAGGAAGTGGCCAACAACAAACCAAAGAGGATAGAGGCTGACGGCCCAGCTCTTGTGTTGCGTGGTTCAGGTTTAAGTTCTGGCCCTGCTACTTATCAGCTGTGGGACCATGGGCAAGCTGTTTGTTCTATTTGTACCCCACTTTCCACGCCCATGAAATGGATGTAAGAATAACTCCATGATGATGTTATGTGAGTTAAATAAGTTCATAGGAACTCCATCCATCACTTAGACAAAGAGTGTTAGATCCTCATTATAATTCTTCCCCATGAACAAAACAGGAACAATATGCATGAATAAGGCCCAGCAGCCTCCTCAGACAAACGGTTTATGATCATTAATTTGCCTTCTACTAGTGAATAAGCTGTGACATTTGGCAGAAGTGAAGTAATTAATTGGAACCCAATAGTGGCTATGATTAGCAACAAAGCATGTCCTATTATTCCACAGAAGCCTGAAGACTGGGGTAGACACTGTCCCCTGTTCCATCAGCGCTGAAATGGTCTCACAGATCATCTGATATGCCAAACCAGAGAAGTGCCTGAGACATCAGGGGCACTTTTAAAAAGTCCACATCTCCAGGCCCTCCACTCAGACTGTATCTCAGCTGCTCTGGGATGTGTCCAAAGAATCTGGAATAATATGTGTGTGTTGGATTCACTGATTCAATCCCTTCCATTTTTGTCAAAGACGATACATCAAAGACCCAATAGAATTAGCCTGTTTGCCTCATAGAGGCAAGGAAAAGGTCACGCATCATACATACCTTCAGCACGCAAGGGAAGCAAAGACACAGATGCTGCACACGGGCTTAATGCCCGGGGCTGACTAAGGATTAAAGTCTAGATGTGGTTCGCAGCTAGGTTTCAGGAATGCTTCATCTGCAGTGACAAATGCTGCTGCAGGATGTCTCTGACCTGTGAGGTCACTTGATGACAAGCCTGCACAGGCAAGTGCTGGGGGAAACAAAGCCTACATTATGCTTCTTCCTTTGAGAAGCCTCTGACAATGTTGTAATATATACATCCATGTGCCCAAGAACAGCTATCCGAGATTCCCACCATGCTAAAGATCTTCCCTAGAAGTATCAGCATGGGAGACAATATTTCCCAACTCCAAAAACCTTCTAAAAAGCAACTCCTTGTCCACAGTAGTTTTGGCAATCACAGCCCCTAGAAACAGCAGTGTTGTCTTTGTGACCAGCACAAGCAGCTACAGATGGAACAATGACCTCATGACTCAACTGTCCACTCCCTTGGCAGAGGCACAGGTCCTGCTACAAAGATAAGGCCCGAGCTTTATCACCACGGGGCAGTATGGGACATGGTCTTTGTCTCAAATAGCCAGACTCTAATGGAAATGTCTGGAAAATAGCATGTTCAAGAGTACCTTGGAGAGCTTCATCCAAAAACCTACTATTATGCTATTAATATTAAGTTATTAAGTTTTCAAACACACTTTTTTCAGGGATGCTTAGATGCCCTGTGTGTCCATTTTCTCTGGTTTTCCAGTGACCAAAACTAGCTAGAGGCCACATGAAATAGATAACATGGGGCGATCTGATAGTTTACAGGGGCTCTCCTTTTACTCATCCCCAAATGCCTTTTAAGAACGTCTCTTCAAAGCACAAGTCCTATGGGACAGGGACATGTTCAGCCCTTGGATAGTCTCATGCTGTTCTCAAAAGGTGTCTCAGTGGCAGCAAAGAGCAAGCCTGAAGCTGTAGAGGTTAGCCTCTTTAAAAAAAAAAATATTTTCCCTTCTATTGAAAATGGATTTTTTTTCTCATACATCCTGATTACAGTTTGCTCTCTCTCTCTACTCCCCCTGTTCCACTGCACTTCCCCTTGGACCCACTTCCTTTTCTGTCTCTCATTAGAAAAAAGCAGGCATCTAAGAGGTAATAACCAAACATGAAATGAAAGAAAACATAATAAGATAAAACAAAAACCATCACCCAGAGGCTAGACAAGGCAACTCAACAGAAGGAAAAGATCCCAGGAGCAGGCACAAGAATGAGAGACCCATTTGTTCACACACTCAGGAGTCCCATAAAACACTAAGCTGAAGGTTATGATATGTATGCTGGGGACCTGGTGCAGACCGGTGTTAGACCCACGTTGGACCTGTGCTTTCTGCTTCAGTCTCTGGGAGAAAGGCACTTTACAGCAAGTCGATAGCCAACAACCAATTAAATGGAGACAAACTCAAAGCAATTCCTCTGAAATCAGGAACAAGACAAGGCTTCCCACTCTCTCCACACCTATTCAGTGCAGCACTTGAAGTCTTAGCTGCAGCAGTAAGGCAACTGAAGGAGATCGAGGGGATGCAAATGGGAAAGGAGTCAAGGTATCTTTATTTGCAGATGATATAATAGCATACATAAGTGACCCTAAAAATTCTACCAGGGAATTCCTACAGCTGATAAACACTTTGAGCAAAGTAGCTGGATACAAAGTTAACTTAGAAAAAATGGTTAGCCTTATGGTTGGGGAATGTAATTTACACCCTTTGTAAGGTCTGAAGAGGACTGGTGGGCATTTTTGTTGTGGCAGCCTTTGCCCCTGAGTAGGTTGTTGATGTCTGAATTGTGTTGGCGTCGCTGTGTGGGGTATCTTGAGACCTCTTGCAATCTCTGTCATGTGGATACACACGGGGAGGTATAAATGTATTTTTAGAAATGTGAAACAAGATAAAATATAAAACATAAATTACCATAATCCTTTCTTTTCATTTTCACCCATCTATCACCCATATTTAGGATATATTGGCAACCTGCTTCTGAAGGATTCTGGATGTGATGATATCCCCGAAAGCACCCGGAGGACCAAAGCAGAATTACTGCACAGTCTGAGCCAGCTCTCAATGAAAATAAACATTTTCTAAATTTAATAAAGAACGTCATAAATTTATAATACTGCAGGCATTAAGACGAGAGTTCAGAGTGCACCACAAGGTGGGCAGGGATAAGCTTGGGACTGAAGTACCCACCAGGCTTCCAGAGCCAAGGTGTTCATCTGCGCTCTGCCACACCCTCTAGTCAAAGCAGAGCAGGGTCCCAGATAGAAAAATGCATTTGAGCTGGAAGCATATCTGTCGCCATTAATTACTTTAATTTTTAGTAATTACTCTGAAAGTGCTCGTGAGGAACATTTTCTGGGAGATCACGGACACCCAGCTCAGTCCCTGCCCCTACAGTCCAGGTGAGATGTCCAGAAAGTTCCAAGGACCTGGTCCGCGCTCTCACCCAACTAGACCTGCCTCATCAGAAGACTAAACACGTTCTGAGTTTTAGAATGCAATCTGCTAAAGTCAAATTTCAAAGACACTACATCAGTCTTCACACAGATTTATAGCAGTGAGACCACAATGTGGTCAAAGGTCACAAGCATAAAGAACCAAGCATAATTTACAGTTTTCCACAAATACAGATATACAGATGCTTAGATAGCAGAGAGCCAGCAACAACAAAGAAAAAGTATGTCAAATTCCCATTGGAAAGGAAAAAACAGGTCACAGCCAGCCTTTGTTATACTCAGAGCTACAAGAAAAGAACCAAGGCCCAGCAGAAGCCTCCCAGGCCTCTGGCTTCCATGCTACATTTCAGGGATCTTTTGGTTATATCAGCACTTAAACTCAAGTTTCTCCGTAAGCTGCACAAAGGCTGGCCTTTATTTTAAACCATCATTCTCTTTCCTGATACATCGCTGTCACAAAAGCTTTGACCTATCCTTGAACACACCACGAGTGTACCAGCGCAAACTTCTGAAATGTCTTCTCCCTTCTCCTGCCCCACAGTCCATCCCTCCAGATGCTGGGATCTCATTCAAAGTAGTGTTTTCCAATGAAACCCTCCCAGGCTTCTCAACCTAAAGTTCCTGACCCTCCCCCTTGATCCTGACAACCTGATTGATTATCTACACAGGACTGATTTCCGGTTTCTGCTTTTTAAAATGAATCTATACTTTTTTTAATTGCTGTAAGTGGAGTATTTGTGCCTTAGCTTCTAGGACTTGCCTCTGCTGATCACTGAGACATTTCCAGTCTAGAGCTATGACTGGCACGCAGTAAACCTACAGGCTGGTGAATAAGGGAAACCCTGAAGGTGTCTGATGAAGGCTACATCTTGGACAAAAAAATCTTAGGACTCAGCATTTGTGTTCAGAAGTGTGTCACTCACAGACCCAGCTAATTTAAATCACGGTCCTCTGCCAGGTCTAATTTAATTAACTCAGAGTTCACACATTCATTTGTTTTCTGTGATACTGAGTCAAAGCAAGACTCCTGGCTATGAAAAGTTTGGCTCAGTCAGTGCACACAGTCACCTTGAATGTGCAAGGGTGTAATGCATGCCACCAGGCTTGAGTTTCATGGGTGCCTATGTGACTCTTTGAGAATAAGTCGAGCAGATTCATTTCTAAGTACATTATTGGGTCGGTGTATCTGACATGACCCAGTTATCTGGAAAGGTTTTACTGAATATTCCTGAGGTTTCTTGGGGAGACTCAAACATTACCATTGAAATGTTAGTCTGGGTCATTTGAAACAATTATTCAAGTATTTAGTATGTAGTATTGTTCTCAAATAAGTGGGGCATTTGAAATATACTTCAGGAGCTAAAAGGCCATCAAGGAACAGGTGCATCCTGCATAGCATGAGGCTAAGCTGAAGACAAGCCGGACTTCAGCCATGAGCACTGGCCATAAGGTAAGGGCAGCTACATACAAGCCAAGCTTCAGCCATGAGCACTGGCTGGAAGATAATGGCAGCTATGCTGACTTAGATTTAGGTTATAAAGCACTTGAAACATCAAGTACATGGGAAATACTATTATTTGAAAAATGTACATTAGAAGTTATTGGTACTATTAAAGTATGGTATAAAAGATGATGGTGGGGAAATTATAAATAAAAATTGAATTTTCTAATCACGATTCCTCCATTTGAATATGCAATCACCCTCCCCTTACAGTAGAGGAGGCACAGATGTGCACATAACACGCAAGAGAGCGACAATGCGCTCTGAGCCACCCTGCACAGACAGCACCTGAGAAACACAGACTAGGAAAGCTTCACTGCTGTTCCTTGGCAGCGCAATTCTGAGAAGCACCCGGCACTTCAGTCTGTGAGTAGGCATTTACTTGTAAGGCTTGGCCAAGCCTCCTGTAGAGAATGGAATCGGCATATGACCTTTCCAAATCTAAGAGAAGAAAGAATGATTATGATTTTATATTCATGTCCCAAGGCATGCTGCTAACCATAGAAGCCAGTGGTATCTCTCCTCATATATTTACCTACTAATGCCAGCCCATACATCCCCAAAGCTTATAATCCTGAGGCCAGTGGGAGAAAAAACAGTACTTATGGGGGGTAGGGAGAGACTTGGACAAATTCAGCATGGTTATTTCAAACAATGCCTTTACTTTTGTAATTTCTCCCTCCATAATTCTGCCTGTCAGTGTTCCCAAGTGCCTTTCAATCAATGTGACACACTAGCGACCTATTCTTTATTCTGAATAAAACCAACGCTGTCTGTGGGCCTTTCTTAAAATGCCTTAAAAGCAAGCCATTAGTAAGAACACAAACAGGAATAAGCTACATTGTAATTATACACACATGAATCCTAAATTTTAGAAAATCTTAAATGTCTCAATAAATAATACTGCTAAAAATTTTGGAAAAGGTCACTGTATTTTTTTTTTCTTTCTGTTTTCCCCTTTAAATTATCAGATGCCACTGCCTTTAGGTTCGTTATAGTGCAGTACAGTAACACTCACCCTAGGGTTTCTATTTGTCCTTTCTTCTCTCTCAGTCAGACTCTGAAAAACAATTCTTCCATTAACTAGCTCTCGGGGGATATGCCTTTCCTCTCCCGGCTCACATGAGAGGCCAGACACTCTAATTTTATAGCAAAAAGCAAGAAACTGTGGGTGGGACGAGCTTCCCCTAACTGTAGGGCCCTTTCAACAGAGTGTGGACCATCTGGGTGTTAATTTGTTGTTATAACCTAAATGGCTTTCCTGGGTGGCATAATGAGAAGCCGAGCAGAAATACGGTTACTGCCACACGAAGCATGGATGACAGCTAGCCAAACTCTCCCTTCCTCTAGCGCAGTCTGTTTCCCTCTGATACCCGCAGGAGCTCTCACCACACCCTGAAGAACCACGGGGGAGTCACGATGGAAAGAATTATGGAACATAAATTAGTCGCATACCTAGGAACCAAAAAGAGGCCCAGTCAGTGCCTTGCCTTCTGTCATTGCTTCCTTAGGAAAAGACGTAATATGATAACCAAAGATCAGACGTGCTGGGAGTATGGAACACTTGAGTAGTGGAGCAGAACCCCACGGTGACCCCAGAGACTCCGTTTTTCTCCTATATGTGGCCTTGTTGGGAGTAACTGCGGGTAGAACCTGGTCTATAAACAGCAAGAGGCTGACTCCTCAGTAGCAGTCACAGTTACTAAGACAGCCCCTGAGTGAGCATGGAAGCAGAGCCTTCCTGTGCAGACTGGAACATGCACAGGAAAGCACCTTGACTGCAGCTTTGTGACATCCTGGTCTAGGCCCAGCTTTCTGCCCCATGGCAAATGTGTGGCCAGGGATGTGTTGATTTAAGCTGCTAAATACATAGTGGCGTGCTATGCAGGAACAGAAAACCATACACTAAGAGAAGAAACGAAGGTCCTGTCTGTCCTTACACTGAGCCAGTCAGCCTAAGTCTCTCTGAAGGACTCCTTGTCAATTGCTCTCTTTTAAAAAAAAATTGAAGAAAGAAATCATAGGAAGACACATTTAGAAAGCCTAACACAGAGTCGTCTGAGCCCTGTGGAATGCTCCAAAGGATGTCTGTTAGCTTCTTAGATGCTCTGAGTTCTACGATGGAAAGTGTATTAGCCAGAGCAACTTCTGAAGCAGATAATGAAAAATAACAGCTCTAGTGACATGTCCCAAAATCTTATTACACTAAACAGGAAGCTTCTAAGTAGCTTCACTTGAAGTTACTGGAAATGAAGAAGAGCGAGAGACAATCAATTTGTTTTCATCTGCTGACGTCTTGCAAGCGAGACTCCGTGGTCTCTTTAGCCGTGAGCTCCTAGAAGAGTTCTTGATTAGAAGTAAATTAAAATGAAGCAGCCCACCCATCTCACAAGATCTTCCACCCTGAAGCTGCTTGAACAGGGCTGTGATCCTTTGTGTATTAATCTATTCCTCTATTAATTACATTCCCTATAATCCCAAAAATTTCATACCTTTTTTTAAAAAGTAGGATGTCAAAAGTTAAGCACGTAAGTTTTTAAAAAAAAACTGCATAAACAGCAGCATTAGAAACATGTGGTCCCTACAACAAAGCAGACTAAAATCAGAACTGAAATTAATTCTGACTTTGAAACATATTCAGTGTGTGCTCAGGATTCTGTTGGTACACTCCATCACTTCTTGAATTAGAAATAGTTGACCAATGCCAAGATTAGCTAATATTTGGAGAATTTAGCTGAAGTTTTACTTCCTACGATGATCAGATAACAGACTATTGCCAATATTAATCATGGTACATCCTATAGATGCAAATAGTTTCTAAGTTTCTTTCTGATGCTAACGAATCATGAGTAAGCTTCAGTTTTGAACAGTGATTTCTAAAGCATTCCAAAGGCACTAAGGATGGGCACAAAGTCATCTGTATAAGAATGTCAAGCTGCATAAGATGAAGTAAGCGGCATGTTTTGTGTTACTGGGGATGTTGCTGTCCTAGAAATTTCTCTAGGGGTGAGGCATGACAGAGATCTGTGAACTGGGAGTCCAAGCTGAGAATTGTCAATCATCTGTTTCTGAGGCAGGTCAAAGGGTCAAAGACTGGGTGTTTGGCCACTTTAGGGGATGAAGTCATCAATCACATAGCATGTGTGCGTGTAGCTATTGTGCACTGGGACATCATGTCAAACTAGTAGGCCCCTGGTGGAGGAGGCCCTTCTGTTTATGTGTTGCTTTCATTGGTTAATAAAGGAACTGCTTTGGGCCTACAGCAGAGCTGTAGGGAAACAGAGCTAGGCGGGGGGAGGAGGGGATAAATAGCATGCTGGGAGAAAGAACACAGAGTCAGAGAGACGCCATGGAGCCACCAGAGACAGACCCTGGGAATTTTACCTGGAAAGCCACTGCCACGTGGCAATATACAGATTAATAGAAATGGGTTGAATTAATATAAGAGTTAACCAATACAAAGCTAGAGCTAATGGGCCAAGCAGTGTTTTAAAGAATATGGCTTCTGCGTAATTATTTTGGTTCTGGGCAGCCGGGACAAACAAGTGACCTTCCTGTTATAGGCCCCTGCTGCACTCCAGATAGTGAACAAGGAAGCAAACAACAGATTAAGGTGATTTCTGAGACTCAAGTTAGACTATTTCAAACAAATATATAAGTGAGGTCCTACACCCTGCCAGGCAGTGCTGTGGAGCCTGAATTATGTCAGCAAACAAAGAAGGCAGGGATGCCCACCATCACGGAGATCACACCTTATCTGTGAAGGGACAGGTACATAATTATAATGAGCACTGGGTTATATGCTGTGATGAAAACTAGTGTGCTCTTTGTTAAAAATGTAAGCAGACACTGAGCAGGAAGGTGCCTGGAGGTGTTATGTGAAGGCAATGGGTCACAATGGTAAATGGGGTATTCAGGCTGAGCACCAATGAGGTGCCATCTGAGCAGATCTGAGGGAGGAAATGGTCTATGAAGTAGGGACCATAGATGCAAGAGACCGAGAGACGTATAGAGTTGGAGGGGACTGCCCTAGGTGAAGTAGCCAGGAAAGTCCTTTCTGAGAAAATGAAACTTTAGCTGAGATTACAGTGCCCACAAGCATCCAAATGTACTTGGACCTACAAGCAGAACATTCTCAGGAGTGGGCACTGTAAACACAAAGGTCCCAGCATCAGACCATGTAGCACAGAGGTCTAGAAAGTAAACCCGAGGAGGGCATGGTGATCAAGCGTCAGGACCTACGCCAGGGGCAGGGCCAGGTCATCTAAGTTGCCTGGATCCTCAGTTGCTTCTCTGCTAAGCTACTGAACTCTGGACGCCACTCGAGTTTCAAACACATGCTCTTAACTCTCTCCCACTTCTGGTTACCACTCATTTTCTTCCTCCCCCTGATGCCCCACACAATGAATCTAGACAATGAAGCCCCTTGTCTGACCCCGACCCCTCCAACTACTCTTTGCCTCACCTTCATTGAGTATCAGCCCAACACCTCTCTTGAAAGCTACCAATGGTCTACAGAGCCAAATGCAAGAGGCATGTGGCCTCTGCTCATCGAACGTTCTGTTGTCGCTGGCAGAGATGGCCACGCTTACTTTCTGGAAGCAATTTCCTTCCCTGTCATCACTGCCATCCTCACTTTCTCCTGCCATTCCTGAATACTCCTCAGCTACCCATTGTGGAAATGATCCACGAATGAATATAGATGTCAATATGAAAATATACTTAGGGGTTTGACGCACTGGAGGTTTATCTAACAGCCTTGCTGATTTCGGCGTGGGAACATTCCTTTAGTCCACAGGGAACACAGTGGTGGAGACCTGCCAGAGCTTGCACTTCCTAATGACATGACCTCTGATAACACGCCACGTGTCCAGGTCTGAATCCCATCACCTGCAAAGGGGAGATTTTAATAGCTGCCTTGTGAGGCTACTATGAATATGAAATTATTTGCCATTCACAAGGTCTCCAACCATGCCTAGGACTTAACAGATAACCTCCGAAGCTCAGGAGAGCATCTTCTGTCTGAACAACAGAGGAAAGAAAAGTAACATAAACGGGGAAAGATACTTTTAAAGTTGTGGGCAGGGTCATTGTGAATGACCCATAAGCAACTTAGTTGACCCTGCTTTATAAATCTGGCCTAAAATTCTTCCCCATGAGAGGAGATTTCAAGTACACCAAACTTCTGAAGTTACCTTTTGAGGTAACAACCAAAAATAAGTAATAATCTTTGTGGAACTGTAAAGCCTCACTCCTCGGCCATATTTTATGTGCTTTTTCTTTATGGAGAGACAGGATCGGGAGTCATCTAGCTTTGGAGCCTGTAACTTGGCCGCTGAGAATCTGGTTCCCTATGCTTCTGTAACGCGGGGCTTCTTACACCACATCTCATGGGCTGGAAAATCAAGAGAGTTAACACAGATGAGATACTTAGACTAGTACTTGGCACAAAGTTAGCACCTAATAAACAGGGAGGTGACAACTACGCCGACAGCAGCTGGCACCACTGCTCCTGCCATCACTGGAGCTCACCTTTCAAGCCCGCTTAGTGATTTGATAGCAAGCATCCTCCTTTTCCTCCCTTGCCATTTCCCCGTGTAAATCACCAGTGTGTATATACTACGGGAAGTCGACATTGGTGGATATTTTCCTTCTGCATTCACACTGACTGCTGTCCTAGTCTGTGCTCCACAAGGCTGGCCTTCCTGCCCGTGAACTACCTCAGCTCTGGCTTCTGAGGGCTTCAGTCAATGGGAACATCAAGCGAGGAAGGAGGAAGAAAAGTAAGTTCTGGGTTGTCAGTGCCTTAGCTCCCAGCCGGCAGGTACCACACTGGCTAAGTTTTCCCCTGAGCTTTGGCTCCGGCTTAGCAGCCTCTAGTTCTCCATTTCCTGGTCCTGATCAGGCAGAGCAGAAGAGAAGTCTGTTGCAAGCCCCAGGATGCTTCCTAACTCATTTTGTTCCTTTTGATACATTCTGTGTCGGATGGTCCTTTTATTAGACTCTTGTAGATGAGGACATTTCCTGCTAGGACCCGGGCTGAAATACAACACGGGTCAAATGTGTTTGTTCAAAACATGTGATTTGTTCAAAAAAAAAATGACGGCAAGGTGACACCTTGATCACTTTATTCTAGTGAAAAGTGAGGAGCGGAACCAGCCAGGAATCTCTACAAAGCACCGCGCTTCAAATTTGTCTCCCACCAGAGCAGGGCAGCTCACACGAAGGGCAAAGTGAAGGCCTCTGCACCCACCAGCTGGCTTCACTGGCTGTTCGTGCAAATGCCCCTTCATCTGACAATGGCCGGGATCAGAGGACCTGCTGATCCACGAACTCTCAGATGTTCAGTTGCCTCTCCACCCAGCTCAATCCGTGAGGGACTTGAAACCTTGCCCTGGAGACCAAGCTCAAAGGCGAGCATCCCTGGTGCTACCTCATCTTGTCCAAGCTAGCCCGGAGGAACTGGAGTTAGAGAGGCATCCGCTGGCAATCAGGCCCTTGGGGGGCACTGTATGCCCTAGGGCAGCAGCACTTAATTCCAACAGGCAGAGTAATTTTAGAAGGTGACACCAGCATGAGATTTCAGCCTCACAGTCTGAGCTAATCATTAATTGCACCTTTAGGTCATAATCTATATGAGACCATGATTCCATAGGTGTCTCTGCTGTGTTAGCGACAATCCATCAGCTCACAGGAAGAAAGGGGACAACACTCTTTCGTAACCCAGCGGGGCAAGCTTGGGCGAAGAAGCAGTTGTGGTGTGATCTCACGCAGATAAGAAATTGATTGTCTTATACATTTCCCGAAATTTTTTTTTTTTTTTTTTTGGTTTTTCGAGACAGGGTTTCTCTGTGGTTTTGGAGCCTGTCCTGGAACTAGCTCTTGTAGACCAGGCTGGTCTAGAACTCACAGAGATCCGCCTGCCTCTGCCTCCCGAGTGCTGGGATTAAAGGTGTGCGCGACCACCACCCGGCCCTGTTTTAATATTTTTAAAAATCAAGACTATGAACAGGGAGTGCTGACGGTACAAGTTAGTAAAATGTGGACAACGTCTAAACGTGGAGCCAGACTGGAGATGCTCAACAGAGGGAAAAGGCAAAAGGAGTACAACTTAGGGAAGGCAAGGGAAATCAGGTGAGCTGGGCCAACGTCCCTGTTTAATTGCGGCACGTGATTCAGAACTGGCGCCATTACCAACAAGCGCCTCTTGCCATATCCACACGGAGCCTCAGCAACCTGTAGCAAGGGTGTCCCTCCTTCCCAAGCACAAAACAACTGATGAGCTGTAATTTTGTTTACTCAAGAGACATGGTTCTGAATCGCTGTATACAAATCCGATTTCTGTGCAGACAATCAAATTTGGAACGCACTAGGGAATCTGGCTTCGTGGACATAACACTCAAGTGAATACTTTGTCAAGTGAATAATGAAGACCTTGCCCCTGGCCCTCACATCCCCTGTGTTTATGAGACTAACAGCTGGCTTGTGAGTGTGCAAGTCTGTATGTGCATGTTGGTCTGTGCATGCTTACATGAGGGCATCGTTCAGATTTGACATTGATGGGACACGTGGAAGTGATTAAGATTCACATAAGAAAAGTAAGCTTGGGGGGTCTAAGGAAGGACAGGAAAAACATTTTGCCTTTAGATATCTCAGCACACATTCAGAAGGTCAGTGAGAAACACATAAGGACTGAAACTTAACGAAGTCACTGGAGAGCAGTATAGAGCTATTGACTAAGCTGGGGCTTCTCAAGCTGGAGGGCTTGCGTTGTTATCAAGAGCCCGAGAACTAAACGAGATATACAGAGTCTTCCATTCCTGCCACAATCCAAGTCTCTGCTGCTTGTATTTACTTTACATTATTCTATTAGTTCTAAGTACAAAAGCTTCCATTTTGCATGGAGAATTTGTGATAGAAGACATTTTATGGTTCTGTATTCATCCATCGATTCTCAAATGAGTTTGCCTGAGCCTGTAGGAACTTTTCTTCTTCGACGGAAGCAACCCTGTCATACTGAATGTGAATGAGAGGGATCACGCTAAGCCACGAAATGTGCCATCTTTGAATATATACAGAACCAGAGTGCTCAGGGGGCGTGGCAGATTTCAGGTCTGAAGCGGAACATGTGAAGATGACCCTGGACCATTTGACACCAGAAGCAAGGGGTCATCACAGACCATCAGGAGTTTTTCAAGGAACACGGAGGGAACAGGCTCTGCTGGCCAGCCCCACATGAACGGAAGCACGAGTGTGTTCAGATTCCCAGCACTGCAGTCCATGGCGACTGTTCTTCCATGCTGGCTCACTGGTGCTAACAAATCAACTTCTCACTTTGCGAACCAGGGAACACAGAGACAGAGGGCTTGTGTTTGCTCTGCCTTGCCTGTGTGAATTATACTTCAGAGAAACTAGATATCGACAAGAATAAGTGTCTCTTTATAGGATAAGTGTCCAACCAATACATACAAAAATGGTAAAAAAAATTTGTGTGCCATCATTTCAAAAGCTCCCAATAAAATAACAATTGAAAAGAACATTGAAATTATCTCCCCCAAAATGATACAAGTAGAAGTCCATGAAGTGTCTACCTCTTCCTTCCAGTTTACATAGACTACAGAGACCAGAGGGATGCTAACTGTGCCTCTGGTGGGCTAACTGTGCCTCTGGTGGAAGGAGCAAGCACAAAATCCAGGTTCTGAGGTGTCTTCCAAGGAAAAGAAACTTCATTTTATTTTCTGAATAAATTACAAAGGGAAGAGACAGATGAAAGAAAAATATGAATTACAGCAAGCCTTACCCAGATGTGATAACATCTACTTTGTACACATGTGTACATACCATTCCTGATATCATCACACACACTGTACTGTAAACCAAGGAGTTGTTCGGAAAGTTACTTGGAAACAATTACAGGTTTAAAACACAGTTTCTTATTTGGAAATCATAAAGTACTGTGAGCTCTCATGTTTGGACAACAAAATTGATTTGGACAAAGGCAGGCCATCCCTTAGTAGAAATTTATAATTATTGGGATTCATACAATTTGCAATGGCTTGCTTCATAACATAAGTTTATATTTCAAAAACTTTAAAATTATTTAATGTATATAGTGCTGTTGTGAAGATCCACCAATTTACAATTTAAATTTGCTGCCGAGTACTAGATTCTACACTGGACATCACCAGTGTTATATAACAGGCACAGCAAAACTATTCTTATCCCTAAATTTTGAACGAGGGGAAGTAACTTGCCTAGAGCTATAGAGCCAGTTTAAAAAGCCACACAATCATCTCAATGCATGCAAAAAATATCGTTTCACCAAATTCCACTCATATCTGTAATAAAAGCTCTCAGAGAACTAGAAATAGACTGACCTTGACAAAGGGCAGCAACTAAAAGCCCTACAGCTAACACAGCACTTAACAGTGAAAAAAACCACTTATTTTTATTACTTCTATTCAGTACTGATGGTCTTAGCCAGTGTGATAGACAGGAAAAAAGAAATAAAAAAGTAAAATGTGTTATTTGCTGATGACATGATCATCTATTTTGAAAATTCCTAGCAACATACGTAAGTTATAAAGCTCCTGGGTTTAACAATGTTACAAAATATATGGCCAATAAAAATTATCAGTTGCGGTTTTTATGTACCACAATGGCTAGAAGTTGGAATTAAAGTGGAAACATCCAAACTTACACACTTACAGATTAATTTCACAGAATAAGTGCAGTAGGAATGATAAACCATTGGTTAAAAGGGATTAAGGGAGAAGTAGCATGTTGGAAGATCTTCCTCTATGGATCGGAAGACTCAATAGTGTTACATGCCAATCATGCCCAACGGAGCTACAGATTCCTTATAATAGCAGACAAATCCCAATGGTGTTTCCTAGAGAAATTGGTATGTGGGTTCTAAAAGTTGCGTGGAAATGCTAAAGGCTTTATTATAAAGCATAGGCAGAGACAAGCTGAATTTAGGACTTTTAGCAAAGCTGCAATGTGACATTAACACAAGACCAATGCTAGTTCAACAGAACAGAATAGAGTTCAGAGATAACTTGCCAGATAGGAGACGTTGATTTACAGGAGAGGTGTTTAGATAATTCAATGGGGGAATGAATATTTTTTTTAAAAAAACCGACACTGGAACAACCAGCTCCTTACTTATGGAGGATAAAGAGGTTGGGGCACCGTCCAGTGGTAGAATACTTGCCTAGCATGTGTAAAAGTCCTAAGTTCAATCCCTAGTCTGAGAAAGAAGGGAGGAAAGAAAAGGAAGGGGAGTTAAGAGAAAAGAAAAAAAAGACAAAAGAACTTGGATGTCCTCTTCTTACTATATTCAGAAATTAACCTGAAACGGGTCAGAGAGACCTGCGTGTGAGAGATGGCGATAAAGACTCTAGAAGAAAGCGGAGGGGAAAGGCCTCCGGTTTGAGGTTAAGCAACAACAGCTTAAATACTGCATAAAGATGCTCACAGTGTGAAAACAAAAGCTGACAGTCACCAGTCCCACAACGTGGGCACCTCTCTGGTGACTTTATCTCACCCGAGCTGTCCCTCAAAGGAGGAAGATTTAAATCATGGCAGGGAGAGAAGTGAGAATGGAGTTACAATCACTCCAGATACCCAGGAACCCAGGAATCTGTGACAGATGCTATTTCCTTACGCTCCTCAGTGCCTTCCTGAGGAGGTCCTGGGACATAGATGGGCTAACACTCTTCTAGACTGCCGGGAAAAGGGGAGGAAACACAACCGACTGTTTTGACTTTTTCAAAAGTTAGAACTTCTATCCTTCTAAAGACTTAAGAAAATAAGACAGGTGATAGAAGGAATGATATCTGCACAGCCGTGCACAGTGATGGACCGGCACCTGCAGCATGTAAACAACTTTCGCAAGCCAATAAGATGAGCCACTAAAAAGAAAAGCAAGCTACTTAAAAGGACACTTTGCTAAAGAAAACACACAATGGCCGGCTGCTACATAGAAAATGATTCGGCATTATTGTTATAAATACAATGCAGTGTGTGATAAAAGACATACAGACACCTAGATATTTGACCAGACATTCGCAATATATCCGTGAAGATTTTTTTATGAGATTAACATTTAATGGTTGAAGCCGTGCAAATCAGATTACACCCATGATGCAGGCGAGCCTCAGGCAAGCAGCTGACAGCTTTAATGAAACAAATCCTGACTCCCGAGCGAGAAGGCATTCCACCAGCAAACACCACCGAACCCAAGCTTGCACGCCTCCCTGGGTCTCCAGGCTGCTAACCTGGCTAACCTGGCCTGAAGATGTCGGGTTTATCGTCTGTCTACAGTTCACCAATTCCTCTGTAGCACTCCTTCATCCTGTGTGTCTTTTCTCTCCGTCTCACTCTCTCCCTCCTCTGTATTCGCTCTGCGTTTCTCCCTCCACCTACACACGCACCTCCAGTCTAACACAGCTGGTTACAGAATCCAGCAAGCACTTGCTCTATGATGAGCATCTGTAATGACTTCTGCCCCTCACTTCTGCTTCGTTCCTTTGTCTTCTTCTTATCTCTCTCTCAGGCTGAAGCCGAATGTTTAGACCCACGACCATAAATTAGCAGCTTTATTTCTTTCAGTAGTAAAAGAGAGGAATAACCAAGATACACGTCAAGTAATGAATGGCTTAAAAAACTGTGGTAGTGGAATACATTTAGCAATAAAAAGAACAAACGATAGACGCTCACAACAGGGATTTAATCTCTAAGTATCAGGCTGAATGAAAAAAATAAGGTAGGTACAAAAGACTACATATTATAAGATTCAATTCATATGAAATTTCATAAAAAAATGCAATTTTGTAAGCACAGAAAGCCCATAAGTGCTGCCGTAGACTGAGGGGAAGTGGGTCTTGGGGCTTCAGGAATGGCTAAGGGACACAAGAACCTTTTCCAGGTGATATGAATATTTTATATTTCAATTTAATCATATTTTATTTTGTAGGTATTAGTGTTTTCTCTGAGTGTATGTCTGTGCATTCTACATGTGCATAGAGTACCTGCAGAGGCCAGAAGAGAACGTCAGAACCCCTTACTGGAGTATAGATGGTTGTATGTTGCCATTTGAGTCGTGAGAACACAAAGGGGCTTCAGAATGACTTGGGACTGGGATCCGGCAGTCTGTCCTCCTCAGGCCCATGCTCTTGTATCTGCTTCCTTCCCTTTCTGTCTCATATCTCCTCACTATTCCTCTGCACATAAGCTAAAGCCTGCCTGTCTAGTTGGTCTTCTAACTGCTTCATCAAGTCTTAAATCCACCCTCTCAGGAGAATCATTCCAACTGATTGATCATGACATCTATTCTGCTATATACCCAGGGCTCGTGTCGGAAGGCCCAGTGTCCAGTGAGCAAGTGAGTTCACTTGGAAGATAGTGTTCGGGGAGCGAAGACGATGCAGAGAAGTAGTTAGCCCCTGACTTAGGAAGCCCACTTAAAGCTGACCGCCGACTATCGCTTCATACACCCACGATCTTCCTCTCTAAGCATATTCCTGCATGCACGCCTTTGTACTTCCTGCTGCCCCTGCCTAGAAGGCTCTTCCCACAGATATTCACAGGGCTGTCTCCCTCACTTTATGGGGTCTTCTCTGATGATCATATCTAAGATGGTCTCCCCATGTCAGTCACAGTGTTTGTCATCACTCTGCCTTGGATTTGCTCCATCACTCTAGAGACGTAACGTGGTCATATGTATTGGCTTGTATATATGGGAAGTCAGTCAGTCCTAGTACACAAAATGCACAGTTATTCTTCTGCTCTTACATCTCAGATAAAGGAAGTTTTAGAAGTCAATCTTTTGGTTTTTTTTTTTTTTTTTGGTTCGAGTCAGGGTTTCTCTGTAGCTTTGGTGCCTGTCCCGGAACTAGCTCTTGTAGACCAGGCTGGCCTCGAACTCCCAGAGATCCACCTACCTCTGCCTCCCGAGTGCTGGGATTAAAGGCGTGAGCCACTACCGCCTGGCTAGAAGTCAATCTTAAAATCAATTTAAAACTCTTAAAATCAATCCATAAAGACACATGGGTCCTCCCAAAAGAGTATTAGCATTTTACAAGGTAGCCGGATATGGCAAATGCTTCAAAAACAATGAAGGAGCCAGGCATATGTCAGATACTATACATAATCTTCATTTGGCAGCTTTCAGGGTGGCCAATAACCAAAGCCAGCCCCTTCTTTCTTGCATTTCCTGACTGTGTCCTCCCCAAATTTATTCTTAGGTTATAATTCAAGGTCACAAAAGCAGTAATTTCAGACACTCATGCCATTAAACAGAAAGACAAACCTCACCAAATTAAAGTGGCTTCCACAAAGCACCAGACTACACTCTATAGAAATGTAAGTACACGGACACACAAAATGGAAACCTTTACTGGGCTCTCTACAATTCTCCCCTAAACCATTCTTGCAGAATTGTTTTCCAGGAAACCCAACAAACGGTGCTGAGTGAGGGGTGAGGCTTCGGTAGCCCTTTCTGAACGAGGTGTGGAGCATGCCTAGGCTTTGGTGGCTGGTACTGGGGTACCAGGGTGAGGTTGCTAGAGGCAGTGCTCACAGGCCAGGACTGCAAGGTCCTTAGGTACTCTGCTCAGAGTGTTCAGGTAGCTGGAGGCTTGTCACCTGGCAGGAAGGGAGCAGAGTGCTCAATCCTTCCTTCCGGCTACATCTCAGTTGCTGGCCTGGGGCTTCTGGTCTCTGCGTTTCTCACCAGGAGTGGTGATTGGGAGAAAGCAAAAGGGAGATGAGAAAAGTGAAGAATGAGACCACGCAGGAGACTGGGTCGGATGGACCAGGAGCACCTGATTAAACTGCCCTGTGCAGGGAAAGCTCTGCCCTGAAGTTGCTTTTCTAGTCAATCAGCGCAGGAGGCCACAAACTTCTCTGCTATCCAGGTTCACATGGAAACATGCACTTACACGTGTCTACATGCACTGCCCACCTAGACAAACAGTAAAAAACATCAAACACAGACCGGGAAAGCACATCTGCTCGGCCATTTCTCTTCTCAAGCTATCTGCTCACAGTGCAATGGTGACAGTTTAAACCACGAGGAGGGTTTCAATGTTGAGGGCATAGCACACCAGCCATTACAAAGGCACACAGTCTGAGGACTTCAAGGCGGTCCTCCTCCCCTAGAGTCATGTGCCCTTGAACCGGGCAAGTCCAGATACCCTCCCTCCAGGTAGCCTACTTCAGCTCTCAGCCATGCTGCTGGAGTTTTGCTTAGTTGTTTGTGTTTCCTGCTTCTCAGTACGAAGCTCAGACTGCCTTGGGTGATCCTATTGCCCCAGGCTCTCCATTTCTGGGATTACAGGCATGTAGCACCACACATAGCTCCTTGTTGTTGTTTTAATTCTATGTGTATATATGTGTCTGTGTACACAAAGCCCGGAAGGTATCGAATCCCCTGGAACTGGGGCAACGGGACATTGTGAGCTACCATAAGGTGCTGAAAATCAAACCTGGGTCTTCTGGAGCCAGTGATCTTATCCACTGAGTAATCTCTCCAGCTCTTTCATACTGTCTTTTGAGAGAACTTGATCTCTTAAAGCTCAAAACATCTGTGCGGGTTCATGAGTTTAATTTCTAAACCTGTGATGCTTAATTAAAAAACCCACTGATGTGTGATGCCCCTTGGAGTTTTAGATCATATGTCCAAGAGCCTAACTCTTTCCTGGGGTCCTCATACTCAGCTGAACATAGTCTTTACTTCCTACCCTCTCAACTAAAGAATTTTAAAAAATGTTGCTTCCTGTTTAGTGGCTGAAGCCTGGGAGTCCGTCCTCTGACTTGCTGTCCATCATTCCCTGGCCTCCTGCGCCCAGCGGGCTTCACTTCAGCACGTTTTACAACCCCCCTAGCTTCCAGAGCAGCCTCTGAATGTAAAACAACTTTTCACCCTGTAAAATTAGAACTGTGTTTTCTCTTTCAGCCCCTTTCCAGACTGGGTTCTAAGAAAGTAACAAATCTGAGCAGGTCTTTATTTGAAATGCTAAAATGGCTTCCTGCTGTTTGCACAATAAAGGGGATCCTTAGGGTACCCTGGAGATCAATCTGCAGCCAAAAGACCCTCACTGTCCCTTGAAGACACCCTCTTCTTTCCCAAGGTCTTGATGCAGGCTTTCCCCCTTGCCCAAGTCACCTTCCCAGACAGGTGGCCCAGGATGGACCTCCCTGTCACATGACGACACTGTCACGTCTCTCAGACACACAGCTATGGGTAAGTGGCCATGCCACTTCAAGGATGGCTTTTCCTGGTCTCAGAGGTCCTGGAGGAATAATGTCCTCCTCTCACAGAATCCCCAAGTGTGACCTCCTAGAGCACATGGGCAGGGGCAGTGCTGTCTGGATGTGATTTCTGAAGACAGTGACAGCAGAATGGTGTCCTTCAAACACCTGCTTAATGGACTCTAGTAAAGCAATAATGAAGGCTTCGGCTGCTTCGGTCTACAGTTGAGAAACACCCCCAGATGAGAAAGACATGTTCTTCCCCATGACCTCCGCCCCACGCAAAAGCAAAAGGCTTAAGAGACTGAGTTAGACAGTTTGCTGGTTCTATGTGCGCAGACTCTAGAGTTGCGTACAAATCCTGGCTCTGTTGTGTACTGGCTCTCCCTCCTGGGACAGGTCAGCTAGCCTCTCTGGGCTTCACTCCGCTGCCGTCATCTGTCAGAGGAGGTTTGTGAGGGCAGCATGTCCTGCAGAGCTGCCCTGAGGACGGAGTGAGTGGATGTGTGCTATCTGCTCTGAGCAGGGCCTCACGCAGCCCGCTGCCAGCAGCACGTGGTCATCTGCCATTTCACCACTACTGGGTGTGTTTTCCAAAGGAGCCTTCAGAGCATTCTGGCTTGAGTGGTTATATCTTGGACACGATAGAAGTCAAAGTTTAAAGCTAAAGTGTCAAAACTGAAATATCCACAGGCTTGTTTTCTTTCACATAAAACTGTTTTAATGAAAATATTCTGAATGAATATCCTTGTTTATTCAGATAAAACAAGCAAAATGCCTGTTAGTGGATGCTTGTTGGCTTAACAGAGTGTGACAAAAACATTCCTCAAATATGCATAATAACCTGTTCATATCCAGTGAATCTACATGCGTATGGCCTCGCTTATCTTTGATACATAAAGAACAAATCAAATTCAGGTAGCTGTGTTTCACAATTAAATCAACCAAACTCAACAAGTCACTGTACAAAAGCAGAGCACATATACCCACAACCACCGAAGTATAAGGCTGTAGCTTAGTGATAGGTCGCTTACATGGCATTCGTGCACACACACACACACACACACACACACACACACACACACACACACAATGTCAACCCAAAAGGTACTTATAAAAACTTAAAAACTACTGGAGTAAAATGTTTCCAGTAGACATATCTCTATGGCTAAGGAATAAGCAGACTACTAATGTATACAGTAATATGGATGGAGCTAAAAGAAGTTATGTTATGGAAAATAATACTGATCAAAAATGATGTAACTATATTATTGGTGTATATGATTGTTGTAGATTCTTCTTGAACCCCTCCCAAAGACTCAGGAGTTGATGGCTTGGTATTCAGAAGGGGTAGAATGTTTAAGATTGGGGTACAGATGGGAGATCTTTAAGTAATTGGGGGCAAGCTCTCAAAACAAATTCTAAGACCCAGGTTCCTCCTTGCTCTCTGATTTGTTTCTCCTGGCTTTAAGGTGAGCGTTGGCTCTCACACCCACTTCTACCATGACAGCACTTGCCACAGGCTCAAAGCAACACTGTAGTTGAACGTGGTCAGAAACCTCCAAAACCATGAGCCCAGATAAGCCTTTTTTCCTTTGTAAGATGATTGTCTCGGGAATTTGGCTCTAGCGAGGAAAAGTTGACTAGCACAAGTATTGTCTTTATATGTCATTCAGGAATCATCAGCAGGGGTCAGTAAGTCACAGTACTGCTTACCCCAAGGAGGAGGAAACAAGTACAGACTAGGAAGGAGCAAGAGAAACTCTTAGAGGATGTAAACAATGTTCTATTGTGTATCTTGATCTGTGGAGTAGTTACATTAATCTATACATGTGCAAAATTCATTAATCTCTTTATGTATGTGTTTTACTTGTTATAAAAATACTCTCAAATAATAATTTAAACCATGACTAATTGTACATGAACGTAAAATTAGTTTCCCTTTGTCTATTCCGTATGTTTCTGGAGAGTTGGCAGAGTGATCCACACACAAACACACAAAGTCAAGTGTTATGGACTGAACTGTGTAACCGCAAAGATCATTTGCTGAAGCCAGAACCCCTAACACGAGTATAGACGAGGATGTCCCGGTAAAGGCAATGAAGGCAAATGGAGCAATGAGGGCGGTGTGGCTCGTGTGGAAGAGCTGCCAGGGATTCACAGATAGGAAAGGTACGCACGGACACAGCAAGAAGGTGGCCATCTGCAAGCCAGAGAAGACGCTTCCAGAGAACTCAGATCCCCCAACTTCAGACCTGGACTCCTGGCTACCAGTCAGGGAGAACACAGGTGAAGCTGAAGCTTCCCAATCTGAGGTATCTTGTTATAGCATCCTCAGGAGACTAAAACAGCAGGAAAAGAAGCCTTCAAGACAAACTCCAGGAGGTCAGCAAGGCCTCGTAAAGCTGGCTTCTGATTCTTGCTGTCTGAAAACAAAGGCAGCACAGACCCATCTGGGCAAGGATAGCATTGGGACTGTGTTGGAAGTAGAGCCTGTCTACTGCCAAGGGAACAGGGTGTGCGCTTCCTCTGGTTGTAATGGCCCCACTGGAGCAGCCTGCCCAAGCTGGGAGAGTGGGTTTAAATCTTGACAAGTTTGCCACATCCTGAGCAGACCTTCCGGTGCTAAGTTCACACAGGATGCTAGGAGCTGCTGCAGACATGGAGCAATGAATTGCTGCTGAGGGCTGTAAACTGACTGCGACAGCTATGGAAAACTATTGGGCAAAGATCTCTTAAGATCAATACATACTTATATTATGACCCACAATTCCACTCCTCGACATGAAACCTACAAAATTTAGTATGTATATGCACCAAAATAAATGTACCTGAACGTTCACAATGGAACAATATCTGTGTTCTTTAAGAAAAGAGTGGGTAAGCAAAATATTTGTACCTGGAGACAGCAAAGAGAAGAAACAACTGATACACAAAACAGCTGGATTTCTAAAGTGATATTAAACAAAGACAGGCAAAGATGCTATGTACTAAACAAGTCCATTTTATATGAAAATTGCGCTTGGGTGACAGAGGTCAGAATGGGGCCTATCTTTGGTGTGAGTAACTGTGATTGAGAAGGGGCTTGAGGTGGCTTCTGGGGCTCTGTTCTAGATCTTGATCCAAGTGCTAATTATATAGGTTTTAGATATGCAAAAATTCAACAAAGAAGACACCTTATATTTCTACTCTCTACTATATTCAAATAATGCTATAATATTTAGTTAAGATTAGGTAGGAGTTTTAAATTTCTCTTGTTCTACTAGATTGTATTCCATGACTGATAGTCTGAATTTGACTTAATTGACTTTGCCACTTAAGAACTGGGAAACGCAAGGTATTTGCCCAAGTCTTTATTCTAACAAAGAGAAACCAACCACATCTGGATGTGGTACAGAGGAGTCGAGAAGGGCTTGAGACTATGCCTTGTGTCCCCTAGTAATCCATCACCCAGTTGTCCTGTTCCAGACAGAGGGCAATGTCTCTGAGACCTCTTAAACAGTAAGACAGAGCCCTCTGGTTCTGTCAAAGAGACTGCTTAGCTGTCTGATTATGATTCAGTTGCACAGATGAAGAGTGGTGTGACCCCATGGGAGGTAGTTCCCGCTGTTCCAGTTGACTCTAGAAGCCCGTTGGCTCATGTCTGATGTTGATATGCAAAACCAGGGTAAGAGAGAAGCAGCCTGGCCACAACAGCTTATAGTTATTTGTTTTGACCAAAGCAGTGATGTCCTTGTAACGCTTAGATTGGCTAATTACCAATTACTGGGCCCCTTTTCATGAAAGTACAGAGATATTTTTTACAATGATTTTTAATTTTTTTTTAAAGAATAGGTGTGTGGGGGCTGGAGAGATGGCTCATCCGTTAAAGCACCTGCTGATCTTCCAGAGGTCCTGAGTTCAAGTCCCAGGAACCACATGGTAGCTCACAACCATCCATAATGAGCTCTAGTGCCCTCTTCTGGCCTTTACACTTACATGCAGAAAGAACACTGTATTCATAATAAATAAATACATCTTTAAAAAAATAATTGGTGTGTGTCTATATATTGGTTAAGTGGATTTGAGTGCAGCTACCCAAGGAGGCCAGAAGAGGGCATCAGATTCCCCTGGAACTGCAGGCCGTTGTGAATTGCCTTACACAGATGCTTGTAAACTAACTGGTCATTCGAGAGAACAAGAGTTCTATACCTGTGGAGCTTCTTTCTTGCCCTAGGAATATAGAATTTTAAGCATGCAAGCAACCTAGTTTTCTACTGAGGTTGTAAAGTCCGCCTTTCGCTTTTGTTCTGGGTGGTGTTCACTGAAGATGGCAAATAGGTCATGATCCAAGTGCTAATTATGTAGGTTTTAGATTTGCAAAAACTCAACAAAGTAGACACCGAATATTTCTACTCTCTACTATATTTAAATTTATACATTAATATATTTAAATTTATTTATCCTTTTCCGCTCAAGAACCCATTTTAATGAGTATAAGATGTAGATCAGCTATAAATCCTACAAAGAGAATATGAGAGAAAATCAGCAAACCAGGGATTTCAACACTTTTTTTTTTTTTTTTAGAATGGAATTGGTGAGACTGTAGAACTGAGTGCCACGAGCTTATCAAAGAATAGCATGTAGAAAATTCTACAAACAGGATCCATGGAGCAAGTTTAATCGGCTCCCTGGGCCTTTGCGACACACTTGTCACCTGAAGCAGCAGCATGCAGAGTTCTTTTTCATGACCGACTGGAACCCTTTACCAATGTCTGACAGGCATGGAGTAGGAACCAGAAACCTCCCTGGCGTAGCAGTTAAATGCTGAAGTGGAGTGCCACCCTGAACACCTTGTGAGGTCACCCTACAAGACACTTTGAGGTCACACCCCGGCCTGCTTTCTTTTCTTCCTTTCCCAGGTTACTAGGCTCCTTAGTAAAGCATCCCAGGGGCACACAAACTCCCTTCTGTGTCTGCTTCTACAACCTGACCGGCAGCACCCGGTCCTCAGCAGCTACTGTAGATCTTCTGGACAACTTTGGTGTCAGGGCCCTGAGAATGGACAACCAGTGACAGCCAGATGTTGGCTAAAAGCCTCCAGCATAGAAGAGAGCCATCAAAGTAAACAATGAGATCTAACTAAGCCCCCTGTCATTTGGCAGCTGGGAGGAGGACAGTGAGGGGCGTGGTAAGGGAGGGGAGTCTCTCTTGACGAGTACAATGCACAGAAAACACATAAATAAATCCCAAATCACTCACCTTCATAAGCACATTCTCCACGTGCACAAGGGGAGCCTCTTTCCGCATGAGATGCTGGCGACAGATGGGTAATTAGCTACCCACCACCCCCCAGTGGTTTCTGAGCCTGCCCTCCCCTAGCACCCCACCCCTCTACATTCATTCACTATGAGTAGTAATTTTGCAAACAGTCTTTGCACAGCTGGTAGGCACTATGTTGTGTCTCACATGGAACAGCTTAGACATAATAGGAACAGGATCCCGGGCCTTTCGGCCTCTGCTCTTCCCCAAGCAGGCTTGAGCGATCTCACATCACTACCGTGGGACACACACTTCTAACAGCCGCTTAGCTTAACATTCTGTCTTTAAGACATCATCTGCCACGGCAATCGCGATGCGTGCCAAGTCAAAAGCGCTCTTTACAATTCATTTTACACATACCATGCGTTTTCCCAAGTTACAGTAAATGAGTGTTTTGGCAGGCTAAGATAGAGCACCTACTTGAAAACTGACTTCATTGTTCTTTTCCTTAATAATTTTAAATCAGGAATTCACACTAATAATGATTTTGAACTCAACTATCTAGCATAGTCCTCCCTTCCAACCCCTTCTATACATGCATGCGACATACATACACACACGCATGCACATACAAAATGCCTTATCACAGAGTTATACACAGACGGTCTCTACATGACAATAGTTAGATTTACGATTCTCTCTTCGTGATGACGCAATTTATATCGATTTGGTAGGAAGCACACTTTTCAGACTGTGTGTATGCATCTTTTCTTGAGCTGACATGTGGATGGCATACTCTCAGGGTGCTGGGAAGTGTCGTGGAGCTGAAGCTCCCGACCAAACAGTACGAGGACAAGCAGCCTGTGCTCTACAGTGAAGTATGTTAGGAGGACAGGGTGTGCAGTAGGTTAAGAGTATTGAATGCATTTTCTACTTATTTTCAATTTATAGTAGGTTTATCAGGATACAACCTCACCATAAGCTGGGAGAATCTGTTTTTTAACACAAGATGCTGGAAACACATGCAACTACAACGTTATCATCCAGTGTTTGCACATCCCTTTTTGAGAAGATGCCCTAGAATTCATATACATCCCCATAATCCAATTTCCAAGCTCGAAATCGAGACTATTCTTAAGGAAGATAGGAGCTAAGGTCAAGCCTTTGCTCTCCAGAGAGAAAATGCGCGTGATTCCTGGGTACACACAAAAGGTAACTACAATCTATTAGGTTCTCTTTATGTGTAGCAAGCGTGGGATTCTAGTCCTGTGTCCAATTTTGAGGAAACCACAGTCCAAAGCAGAGCTGCTGACCAGCAAAGCCCAGAAGCGCTGCAGGGCTGGCTGCCCGAGTGACAGGAAGCTCAGGGATGGGAGCAGGCACTGGCCACCGTGGTTGCTCTCCGACAAACCCCTTTCCTGCTGAATTACTGGCTTGGTTTTCATTTGTCTGTTTGTTTTCCCTTCTTTCTTCCCTGACATTCTTTTCCTTTTATGGTAAATCGAAGAGGGGGTAAAACTTTAAAGCAGGACTCTCAGAGCCCCTAAATTTAATCACGAAATGTTAACTCAGTCACTCCCAAAGGTTTGTTAGAGACAAGGAAGAATTTCTTTCTTAGACAGATAAACAGGATACAGACAAACAAGGTTCTCTTCTTGCCATTTAATGTAGGAATACTCACTGGAAGTGTGCGTGCACAGGTGTGCTGTGTGTACAGAGGGGGCAGGACCATACCTAGTGGACTCTTAAAGTGAAGCAGAGCTCTATGAAGACCCAGGCCATGGGTCAGCAGACAGGTCCATGAGACAAACCTACCCAACTGCCCAGCCCTGAACTGTTTAAGAACTGAAACAGGTCTATTTTTTTAGACAACTGGAAAAAAATAAGAGCATTAAACTTTTCTGACATGTGAAAAGCTTATGAAACTCCAGCATCTTGAGTACACGTGTCAGAACACAGCTGTGCTCTCTGGCCTTCACTGTGTTGAGGGCTGCGTCCATGCTATGGCAGCAGTGCAGAGAAACTGTGACAGAGACTGTGTGACACACGGAACCTGTTGACTCCCTGGTTCTCGACAGAAAAGTCTGCCAAGCGCTGGCTGGCGTAGAGGAGGCATGCTAAGCACTAGGAGACATTTTCGCTTAGCGTCATTATGCAGAAAGAGTTGTGTCTACCTTACTTTAGCCTTTGGGTCTCTCTTAGCCTCCCTCATGGCACTGTAAGAAGCAGTGGGAAGACCATGTTTCACTCCCGCTCTTTGGAAGCTAGAAAAGCTGAGGTGTAGCCATGTTCATTGCTGGTAGCTGATGCTGGCACCATATTCTGACTTGTCTTGAGTCTTTTCAAGTCCATGGTATCCAGACCAGAGATGTGTCCATGCAACACACACAAGCTCTCACACACACTCTCTCACACACACTGACACACAATCACACTCGGACCCTTCCTTACACACTTGTATGCACATGGTCACACTCACACTCTCTCATTCAATACTCACACACTCACACACACCTTTTCACACACTCTCACTTTTACATACACTCACATACTCCTTCACACACTTGCACACCCACACAGGATCACAACACTTGCACATGCTCACACACGTTCTCACACTCACATACACACACACACACACACACACACATACACACACACAGAGGGCATCAAAAACAAGAGTCCAGCTTGAGCAGAGAAAGTGAGAAACTCTTGTGAGGACGGAGAGACAGAAGAGACTTGGGGACCGGGTCTATGGGGACTTGGGAACTATGCATGGACTTCAGGAAAGTTCCCTTTGCCTTGTCCTTTGGTTTGCGAGGAAACCACTGAGGGTCTCAAAGTTTGTCTCAGCTATAATTTTTCTGCCGATGCAGTTTTGAAGTTGTTAAACCATTAGGAGGTTTAACACTTGAGTTAGGCATGTGGCTGGTGTGTAATACCATAACACCTGGCACTCTTTTGTGTTAATTTGTAGTCATTGCCCTGGGACACACTGAGATTGCGGAGAAGGATTTGATATTTCTGTCCATTACACAATCAGACAGCCATAAATTCTGCAGTCATACTTGAATGCAGCCTTGAGCCGGGAATGCGACTCGTTGGTAGGATGCTTGCCTAGCACACATGAAGCTCTGAGTTCAATCCTCAGCAACACACAGAGATTCAGTTAGGTTTTGTTCAGCCCGTCACTATGGAAACCTTCATCTATGGACTAACTTCCATCTCCTGCAGAACAAAACATCCCCTGATGTCAGCTCAGGCAAAGAGATTCTTGTATTTCCAGGTCATTTGGGGGAAAAAAAAAGTAGATATAAAAACTATTTCCACAAACTAGACAAAATACAGCAAACTAAAATTAGAATTAAGCATCTGGACTGAACAGCCAGGCACTGCAGGGAGGCAGGCCTGGGGAGGGGCTCCCAAGGAGGGGGTCAGGAGAGACCCATGAGGAGAGAGGCATGCAGCCCACACTCTCGGGGTTGTACTCTCATTAAGCCGTCAGATTTAGCTAGGAACCAGCCAGCCTCATTCCATTTCGCATACTTTTCAATGCTTTGCATATTTTCTTCTTTTGAAAATGAAATATAAACTCAAAAATGAAGTTTCCCTTTCTGAGTGCTGTGACATCTAAAGCCACACCACCAAACACCCAATATGTTAATGATTTGAAACAAATGGAAAAAACCCTTCAGACATGAAATTATTTCTTATTATACAAAAATAAGTACTCTTCCGGCTGGTTTAATATAATGGGCAATATGTTTTACGCTGCATGTCAGGACCCATCAGTGCTGAAATCAGTGTAGTGTGTTGACAAACACGAAAAAAAAAATAGAAAAATACAGGGCTGAAAACTGTGTATCACACACAACAGAAGACAGATATTGCTGCACATGCGTGTTTCAGTGGTGTGTGTATGTGCATTCACCACAATCATTTACATAATGCATGCTATTGTATTCTTGTTAAGAATCATGGCCAAAAAAAAAAAAAAAATCATGTAAGAATACATTACAACCAAATGGGAACCACTGCAGTAAAGTCTAGTGTAATAATCCTAACTCATCAAATAGAAAAGTTGGGAGGTAATTATTCTCGTTAAATGGGATTTTTTTTTTTTTGGTTTTTCGAGACAGGGTTTCTCTGTGGTTTTGGAGCCTGTCCTGGAACTAGCTCTTGTAGACCAGGCTGGTCTCGAACTCAGAGAGATCCGCCTGCCTCTGCCTCCCAAGTGCTGGGATTAAAGGCGTGCACCACCACTGCCCGGCTAAATGGGATGTCTTTAAGGGACGAACTTCCCCCTGCTTTAAAATGCTAAAACTTTGATTGGCCCAAAGGAACTGCAACCCTAGCTACTAAGGGAGACTGAGACAGAAGGATGGCTAGTTCAAAGGCAGCTGGGGCAACATCCTGTCTCCTAAGTAGTGCTACTGTTTGTGGGGAAAGAGAGATGCTACTTAGGTATCCCTTGTCAAGTATGCTTCTTTAAATAATATGTAACTATTCGTAGATACAAAATTGCTCGTGAGATAAAGACTCACTGAAAGTCAGGCACAGAGATCATGACATTCTTTGGAAGGATGAACAATTGACACTGATTGTTCACTAATCCGTTCACTATAGAACAGCAGAGGAAACTTCTGGAGAAACCAGGCGGGCAGAGTTAACTTTGCCACAATCGTACCTTGACGATATCTCATGGTCACTTCACAGACACCAAAATAAAATGAAACTGCCATTTCAAAAATAACCCAAAAATACATTTAAGGGAAGGAAAAAAAACCCAGCTTTCTGTTTGAGTGCTTGCAACGTTCCTCCATTTTGCAGAGCTTTTTCTTATACTACTTCCTTCTGATTGTCAGAAACCCAAAGCCTCTTACCTGTGAGACACCTGGCATTGAAAAGCAAGCAAGTCATTAGTGCAGAGGTGATGACACCTGAATTTAAAGGGTGAGACCGTGTCAACAGCAGATAAGCAGCAGGACTGCAGGCTGCATGAGAGGCGACAGGGTTCCAGGGCCGGCCTGACAACTATCGGGAGAAGACAGCTGGAAACAGTTCCAGTCGATACAAGAATGGCTGCTTCGGAAGGCCATGCAATTCAAACACCATAAACAACTGTATCCAAGAGGAAAGGAGAGCGAGATTTAATGGGGACTTAAGTAGATATTCCTAAGAGGAGCCGCATAATTCCCTCTACTGGATATCTGTATACAACCGTGGGGAAACATGGGTTGGGACATCCTGGCACTCCTGCAGGAAGAAGAAAGAGATGCTCTTGTGTTCTAGAACTGAGGGCTGAGTTCACGGTGGCTGATTTCACAGAAACTCAAGCAGTGTCATCATATACCAAGAAGGAAGGAAATGGAGAGACACAAAGTAGTCTCCTGATGGCACGCTCAGACACTGCCCTAGTTTGTCTTCTGCTGCTGTGGATAGAACAGTGACCAGATCTACTTGTGAGAGGAAAAGCTTTCCTTGGCTTACACGACCATGCCACAGTTTATCACCAAAGGAAGCCAGGGCAGGACTCCGGAGGCAGGAATGGAAGCAGAGGCACGGAGGAGCACTACTTACTGGCTTGCTCTCCATGGCTTGCTCAGCCTGCTTTCTTATACAGTCCAGGTGCTTGCCCAGGGCTGACACTGCCCACAGTAAGCTGGACCCTCCCTAATCAATCATTAATGGAGAAAATGCCTCATAGACATACCCACAGGCCAATCAGATGCTTCTCTTTCCCCAGGTGACACTGGTTTTTTTTTGTCATGTTGACAAAACCAGTGAGCACAGAAGTTGAAGGCTTATGAGAATAAATGATTTCATATTACTTGAGAGTAGATACCCCATTTCCAAATGATTAGTTTTACATATACAACTTTGGATACATGCGGGTAAACACATTGGGTCCAGGCAGATGCTTTGCTATTTGCATATATTGCTCAAATATGCACATATTCAAATGGTCGTGAAACCTTTTCCCAAACCTTCTCTTTTGGAGCACATGGGACCACCTTATAACCAAGAACACGTCCCACATGAGACTCAAGGATGATGCGCATCTCTAGTACTGAGAGTCAATGGCTGGATTATGAGCGAATGGAATATGGCAGCTGTGGCGGTAATTTAAATCTCTGTATTAAAATACCAATAATTGCTGTCACACCAATTCTTAATCTGTCAAACAAAATTCCTTATGGTGTCTCTGTGCCATACAGAACAGAGGCTCGGGGCCTTCTCGGGCCACTTCTGAGTTTATCTATAACTTTGATTGACCGTGCTCCACCCACTGCTTTGCATTCTGGCCAGTTCATTCTGTCTGCTTTTCTACCTGGAGGCTTTCTCCAGTGCTTCTGACCAGTGCCCAGGCTGATACCAGCAGCTTGAAAATGCTAGGGGCTTCCTGATGGGAACACATCTCTGGTTCCCCATCCTCTGCTGTGTACTTGTAAGTTGTGCTCGACAGATCAATTGTTCAAAGCAGTGACCTTCTCATTAACTCGTCTCTTCCTGGCTTGTTTCTCCTCTTCGTCTTGTGTTCTTCACTCTCTATTTGTATTTCTTGGATTTGTCTTCCAAAGAAACTCTCTGGACTCAACTCCTTGTTCCAGGGTCTAAATACATAAGTGACCTCAGTAGCATCTGGTGACTTGCTGTCCTGCTTTGGAAAGCAGCTAGCTGTCTGCAGAGAGCAAACTAAAAAAAAAAAGTCCTACCCTCATCCCTTATATGTGGGTTGTGAAAATCACTGGAATCGCTATTCAAGAACTAGGAGTGAAACTTACTGATCGCCTATAAATGCAAAGAGCTGTCCTGTGGGTTATGGGGTCCAGCCACGAGAATGAAACAGGTCTAGCCTGGAAGCCCTCACATTTTCAAATAGGACTTGAAGTGTGGAAGCAAACGATGAGAACACTACATTTAAAGGAGGATTCAGACCCCAGAATGCTCCAAGCAGAGGGACGGCTTCTGGCAGACTAGCATGTGATCGCTACCCACAGTTGCTCTCCAGGTTTTAGAAAACTAGAGTATTCACATGTTTGGCTGAGAACATGTACCGTTTCAGAAGCCCGGCATTCCTTCTCAGGTCAGTACAGTTTGTATATGGTGACTGAGCCTTGTGGGTGACAGATTTAATACTGAAAGGCAAAGCATATGCTTCTCTAAGTGGCTGCTTCTTCAACCGGGTGGGGTGCCATATGTCCCAGGTAAACCACAGAACTCCACTGTGCTTCCCTGCTGACCTTGCAAAGCATGTCCCACCTCCAGCCCTTCTTGCAAACATTTATACAGCTCACCCCTTCCCAGTTTTCAGCTCTGTTTGCGATCTTCTCTGGCTAGCCAATATGATATCACCCCCTACCTTGTCCCTCTGTATGGCCTTCCCTGGTTTATTCTCTTTCCCCCCTTTTCCTCTTTCATGTGTTATTTGACATGTATGTACATGTATGTATGCTTGCATGTGCATGCACGGGGCGGCCTTAGATGGATGTTGAAATTGTCCTGCTTTTCTACCCTGTTGTGGTTTTTTTTTTTTGTAGCTAAAGATTGGTAATTTTTTATTCAAATTTGGGAAGTTTTGAAGTCTCTTTACATAATACTGGGCTACATCTTCATGAAGTAATATGGATTGTGTTGATATATGTATAATGATCTTCTTTAAAAATATTAATTTAGTGAGTTTGTGGCAGGGGAAAGAATAGTTAGATTTCCACGTGGCTAAAAAATGTCACAAGGTTCTCAATGCGTTCATTGTGTACCTTAGATAAGAGAGAGGGACACATTTGTCATGATAATCCAGCATGTCTAAAATGTCATTCACATTTGCTACCTTGTTGTTTTGAGGCAAGGTCTCTTAATCAATCCCAGAGGCTATTGATGCGGCTCATCTCTCTGGATGCTCTGGGGAACTCACCTCTGTCTTCTGAAGCTGGAATAACAAACAGGCAGGCCGCCATACCCACCTGACATTCGCTAGGGTCTGGGAATCCAAGCCTTGGTCTTTTTGCCTGCACAGGAAGGCACTTTAACCACTGAGCCACCTGCCTGGTCCCTCTCCCAGCATTTTATTCTTGTTCGTACATGACACATAGTGTCACCTATTCACTTCACTGTAGTCTCCTCCCACTGCAGGCTCTGTGGTGCTAGGGACTCTTCCCAGTTCCCTATCCCACTTCTACGCTTTCAGTGAGCCTGACCCAGAGAGGGTGTTTGAGAAAGATTTGTTAGAAGCACAAGCAAAGGCCATCATTAGAACCCCAAAATTATCATTAGCTACAGATAAAGTTGTATAATCTTGTCTGGAATCGTCATACTCAAGGATCTCAAGCAGGCATCGGTATTTTGCAGGAAACAATGTCCTCCATTTTCAAGATCAGTGTATGTATCAGGTATGAATACATAAACAGGTTTGTATTACCATAACCTTCCACGGGTCACAGACTTCAACTCATTGGACATCCATTGTAGAAATAAATTCTGAAATTTCAGATCTCAGACACTATATTTAAGTCACTAAAGCAAATTAATTTATACATGAATTCATGTGACAAAGATCTGTTGAATCCGAACGGTGGGTGTGGTATTGGGTAAGGTGCTATGTTTGAGCTTTGAAATCAACTTTACGCTTCACTGAAAAGGCTGTTACCTTGCTGTAATAGATAAGAAAAGTTTATCTTTAAAAAGAAAACCTTGTGTTTCTCCTTTGTTTCATCAGAAGCCCTGTTTATTTAACTCAAAGACCCTCAACAGGAAGTGCTCATGGCAAAGCTTGCAAATGGAGTTTCAGAGGATTCAGGCAATTTCAAAAGGAAACATTCTTTCCATGGAGAATTATCAGTACTGGCTGCTCACTACTGCAAAAGTTAAGAGGCTGTCAAAGCCTAGTTGTGTAGGGCTTGTGGCTCCCTCTACAAACTCAAACACAGAGGAGCCTCCTTGCCGCTCAGGATGACCACTCACTCACGCCCATTTTCCACAGTGCCACAAGCTTTCGCCATTCCTACTTCAGTCTCGACATGCCCTTCTGTTTCTCCCATCTCTCAGGACTCATGCCTCCCGCTAGTGTGGCCCACCATTTTAAAGACTTTATCAAAGTAGCCTCCCGCTTCCCTCTTCCTCTCTCTGAACTGATTTACAGCCCAGGCTGAGGAATTAGGCCCTCCCTCTGCTGTGCCCTCCCTGTGATGTCCTCCTTTCATTCACCACCCAACTTATCAAAAGACAAGTCTGTTTGCACTGCTTGCCCTTCTCTGGATTTCTTCTTCCTTGTAGCAGAAAAGCCCAATTTCCCCGTAGCACCATTGTTTATTTCTTTTGGCCCCACAGGTCAATTTTCAAATGTCCTTTACTTATGAATCTTCTGAAAAAAAAAATCAAACTTTTAAAAAGAAGCTCATAATAAAAGAGAAAAACATTAGAGCTACTTTAAGGAAAGAAAGGGCATCCATGCAAAACAAATGGCTGGCAGAAGCCTGCAGGGATGGGTACAGCCATTTACCAACCTGAATTACAGATTTAAGCTGTACCTTTAACCTCGCCAGGCCAAACGTTAGAAAAGCAGGGCATGGCATTTGAAAAACCATCTCATCTGCATGAGAAAAGAAATCAGAAATTCTCAAGTCACCCATTGTGCTGCTGTGTAATTCTTTCTCTAATCAGGTTATTATTTACCTTGGTAATTTCTAATACTCTTAGCTTTCTTATAAGAAATTTACATATATGTTTTACTTACAAATACAGCTATGGTAACTTTTGCTTTGCTAAAAAGAAACCAAAACCTCTTAAATGGCTTTTACATCCATCAGAAAGAAATATGGCCGAAGCAACAAGAAAGTAAAGAATTAAGATTCAAAATTCATTTTTATAAATCCTCCTTTAAACCTTGGGTTAGATACAAAAACCTCATGTTAAAATTGTAGAAGGACTGACTTGAAGGACATAGGGCAATTTACTTCATATTGACAGCTTCCAGGGCACCTGGTCCATATATCATTATTAATTTTTAAAAACAATAAATGAAAAGCAAAACTCTTAAGTGGATGGCCTTAGTTTTATTATTTTCAATTTTATCAATAGGATAATGCAACCTTTGCCAGAAGAACAAATTTTTTTAAAAATTTAAGAACAAAAAGAAAAATCTTTGGTCTCAATGTGTTGTACGTTTATTTGTGCAGACTTGACTATTATAGGCTTTTTAAAGAGGCCCAGGGAAGCCTCGTTGAGTTCGGACAGCAATTCAGTAAAATTTAAGGTATGGTAAAAATGTGTCCCAAGCAGGCTAATCCACTCAAGCAATTTCAATAAAGTACTGAACTATTAGCGTAAAGGTGCATTCGCTCCTATGGATACTGCGGGAGAAATAGAGTCCAAGGGAATCAAGCTGCAGTGGACACACATGAATATGTCTTCTCAGTTCCTCTCTTTTTACCCAACCCTATCTTTATTATGCAGAGAAATTTAAGCCTGCATAGACTCTGGGTGCTTTTTCTTTTTGGTGTCCTGGTTCCTAGACATCACCGGAGAGTCGGACATTTGCCAAATTTCCTCCGAGTGAGCTGCACTGGGAAGGAAAGCGGGGACTTTGCTGATCCAAGATCTTATCACCATGGGTCTCTGGAGATTTCAGTTCCTAAATGGACCTTCGAACCATTGTGAAAACTGAGAGTGGATGTTAGTAGAAATCAAGTATCCCGTTTCCCAAGGAGAAACGCCCAAGAGAACGTAAGGCATCTCTCGGTAAGGGCTTTTTCCTCGTTTATACCGCCCTCCCAATCTCTTTCATTTATTTTTAAAGCCCCCACCCCACCCCTTACACACCTCCAGAGTTCATTCTAAAAGAAGCAACACAAAGGCTACCCTCCCTTCAGACAAGAGGTTTTCAGTATGGCAATGTGG
The DNA here is from genome assembly GCF_000317375.1 of Microtus ochrogaster. Classification (NCBI taxonomy): domain Eukaryota; kingdom Metazoa; phylum Chordata; class Mammalia; order Rodentia; family Cricetidae; genus Microtus; species Microtus ochrogaster. Next base: position 53,240,516 of record NC_022015.1, on the reverse strand, counting down.
AAGAGAATTTGGCGATAAAAGTTGTGGGAAGGGGAGAGGAAGGTGACCATTAAACACCCTTCTCTTCAGGTTAGACAAGAGATAAACAATAGAAATTGCAGAGTCAGGCAGTCAGGGGTCCGACTGAGGAAGGGCTAGGAAGTATCAGGAGTGCTCCCTTCAGAACCAGGGACACCAGCAAGTCTCAAAAGGTGTAACCATCATCCCGTTTTCCTGCCTTGTACCTCACCGCAAAACGCTCACTTCCACATCCCCGAGTTAGGAGGTCAGGAAAGGGGAAGCGAGAATCCCTACACCCAGCCACCCAAGACCAGAAGCAGAAGCAGAACAGAAACTGTATGTGCTCAGACTTGCAGGGTAGAAATAACCAACACTGTCCCACAGTGTTAGCTGGTGGCATCAAAGTCAGGAAAAGCAGATCGCTGGATGTGGGGCGCAGTTTGGGAAGCGTGGATCCAATTGCACGCTACTCACTCTTACACGGGGTTTTACAAACCTGGCCTTACCCTACTGCTTCCCTCCACACTTCACACACCAAGTGCATCCTGCCCACCTCGCGGTTTCCATCATCAGTCAGCCAGAAAGGAGGGATCCTAGTGGGGATTCCTGGAAATGTCATCCCCTACACCTCGGATCCGCCACCTCCATCCCTACCGCTATCTCTCTCTCTCTCTCTCTCTCTCTCTCTCTCTCTCTC
>NC_022015.1:53234482-53239089 GCF_000317375.1 Microtus ochrogaster | reverse complement strand
GGAGTCCTGCTCGGGCGCGCGTGAGCGTGCGAAGTGTCCGCGCCCCATGCCGTGGCCGCGCCTGCATCCAGAGCGCGAGTCCCTCCCTCTCGTGGCCGGGATCCTGGAGGGGACTACGTGGCGGCCTCCCGCGGGGACCCACGGGAACCTCAATCGTCCCCAGTCCCAGTTCCCTAACGCGCATCCCGGGCCCGACCTCTGCGTGTGGGATCTGGCTACACTTAGGACACGGAGTTGAGCAGACGCGTGGACGGCTGCGCGGGTCTTGTTAGTGACACGGCGCTTTCCCGCTTCCAGGGTCTGAAACCCCGCAGCGCCGCCGAAAGGCTCGCAAGGCGGCGCTGCACTCCGCGTGTGACCGCTAGGGGGCGCCAGCGTGGGCTCGAGCGGCACCAGCTGGCCGCCTGGCCGCCCACTGAGGGCGCTGCCCAGTCCCGCTCCACCCTGAAAGCGTCTGGAAGGCGGGGTCGGGAAATGGTCCTCTTGGCTTCCCGGTGCCGGTTGCTAGGAGCTTCAATCTTCCAGCCCGGCACGGGTGATGCGCTCGACATATGCCTGGGATCTCAGAAGGGTGGGGACCCTTTCCATCAGGGACCGGGTGGCAGGTGCCGTCTGTGCCTTAATGAAAAACTGGACTGGCTCCCCGGGGGTGCGGTGGAGGCTGGGTTCTGGCGCTAGCCCCACGTGTAATAGGCGGTGTGGTAGCTACATCGTTCTCTCTTTTTCGGACAGAGTTCTCAGTTTAAGAATTAGGTGTCCAATTCCCCTGAAACCTTTTAATATTCCAGCCCCTTTTTGTACACATATTCTCATCTAGTGACACGAAGATGAAAGCCTTGCTTATCCGACCTCAGGAGACATGAGCCTATCACTGCACAATGTTTCCATATTGAGCACTGTACTCACAGAAATATCTATGGGTGTAGCCTGAAGCATTCTAGAATTCATATGGATTTCACATTCTACTTCATAATGACTTTCTCTGCTTTAACAAAGACCGTAACTTCTCCTATCCCCTAAGTATCTTTTAGAAAACGGTCATATACAAGAAGGATGTACTATTGTTGCTTGTCCTTGACCTTCATTATCTACTCACTTTGTCAGTAACTATACTCTCACGGGTGAAAGCCAGATGGGGTCCTGGTCTCTCCAGAACTTATCACACCCTGGGGAAAATGTTCCACAGCCATGAGCAACTGTGAGCTTTCCAACTGCGAAGGTGCAGGGGGAATCTGACGTTGACTGAGGGGCCCAAGGAAAAAGCCTTTCCAGGAGATCAGTTAGAAGGAAGGGAAGGTGTGAGGATCTTCCCGGCAGGACTGAGCACAGGGGCCTCAAGCAGGGCAGTCACAGTTTTTACTTCTTGAGGCAAAAAAAGGGCAGTAGAAGGTGTTGAGAGTTGGGGTTGATCAGGCAAGAGCAAGCGGGCTCTGCTTGAGATAGGTGCCTGAAGCAGTTCTGTAGAGAGAGAGGAGAGGGGGGAGGAGGGGAGGGAAGGAGAGAGAGAGGAGACAGAGACAGAGAGAGACAGAGACAGAGAGACAGACGGAGTGAGACAGAGTTTAGGGCAGGAAAACACCAAGTCAGGTCCAATCCCCTGTCCCGCCTGACTTGGTGAGAGCTTCGTGGGTTGGGTGTGTCTTCGAGCTCATAGTTCTGTTAGCTTTTGCCTTTGCTTTCATCTGTACCCCTTTTGGGGGCAATTTCAGAGTACATTTCTGTAATTGTTTCTGTTTCCTTATTGCAGATTTACTGTGCTTATCTCGTTAAGCGTTAGGTTAAATAGAGTATCGCTCCTTGGTGAACGGCTCATTTGGATGCGGTGGTGGTTAATCTTTGTCATCCCGACAGCTCTAGAATCGCTTTAGAGATCCTCTCTGGGGAAATTTCTAGATTGATTTGACTGAGCAGGAAGACCCACCCTAAATGTGGGCGGCACCTTTACACAGACCTGCTCTAGACTGGATACAAAGGAGAAACGGAGTGGGCATTGCCCTTGCTCCTCATGCTGCCTCCTCAGAATGGGCTCACTGTGACCAGCCACCACAGGATACAGGCTGCCACGCCGCGAAACAGGCCTCCTTCCTTAAGTCGCTTTTGTCGGGCATTTTGTCATAGCAGTTTCAAGAGAATCAACTATAACAGGCGCATCAGCTGGCTACCATTTGGTTTGCCAGCTCATTTCTTTATTTTTTTTCCCCCATGTGTGATATTCTCACCAAACTCTGAGTGATAGAGACGGTGTTTGCTTGACTAATACTCTACCCTCAGTCTTATATCACAGGGCCTTGGTGCAAGCTAATGTGAATGTGTAAAATCACTTTGCTTGCAAAGCGACTGGCAATTATTTGTCGAGTGTTTATGTATGGGAATCTTCAATGAAAACGTCGATATCCTTGTTCCCTCTGGATGGCGTCTCTGTGCTTCATTCAGCAGGAAGCTCAAAACCACACTTGTAGGAAAGGTATGGGCCCATATAGCATTTATATTATACCTTTCCATTGGTGTTGTCTATCTATAGATTCCCTGGGTCTGCATTACTGGTATGTTGTTATTGATACTCTTAAAAGGACTTCCAATATTTGTACCCATCTTCTGCTATTAACACAAGTCGAAACTGCTATTCCCTGCTTCAAAGGGCAGTATATAAAATACTGGCAGACTGCCAGCCATTGTAGCAGGTCACAATAGGTAGTCAGGGTGCCAAGGGACTTGGGCCCAAGTTAAAGCCTTATCCGCTGCTGCTTGTGGGTCACAAGTCTGTACATGCCAACTTCAAGTCTCATATTTCAGAAACCCAGGAGTGTCTCCCTGTGGCTCCTGAATAGTGAGTCTGTCCAGGGCCATTCCTGAGACTCCCTACTCCACTAGCATGCTCTGAGCCCAGTTCTCTTACCGTCTGAGTACTATTTACCACTTAGAATATTTTGCTTGCTTAGGTTTCTTGTTGACAGCGGACACCTTGAGGTTATGGGGCTCAAGAACTTCATTAGAGCCCCACAGTTACGCGAGCATATCTTTTGGGGTTTGATGTGGTTCTAGGTAGGCCAAACTGGGCACACCTCTTTTGACATCCCTTGATTTTGATGTCTTCAGGTGACTGGTGTCTTCCTGTCATAGTCTTTGAGTTTGAGTCTTAAAAGCTGGGACTATATATAGGACGTCACAGAATAACCCTTGGTAATGTACTTTTCTCTGATTTTAGTTTTGTTAGTATTTGGTAGTTTAGCAAACTGTCTAGTTACTGTACAAAATAGATATTTTTGTCAAAGCATTTAAAATGCATGAATAAAATAAAATTATGGACTATATGCACCCTAAGCATCCACAGACTTGCCCTTATATGCCAATTCTTTTTTCATCAGACTTTCCTCTGGGTGGAAGTCCTGCCCTGGACACATGGCGTCACTTGTCTTCTGTAATCCCCAAGAAGGTCAGACTCAGTGACTCACATCCAAGGTGCTCACTATGATTCCAACCATAATTTTGTATCGTAACTATGTTTAGCTGACAGACTGGGAGATGCCCCGGTGTTCTCTGGAGTAAATCCACTTCCAAAGTGATGTTTCTGAGAGATGAAGGTTGCCAGAAGATGGCAGATTTTAAAAGGTAGTTTTATGCACTAACACAAACTAATCCCCAAGATCGACCGAATCGACTAACTTTGGCCTATCAGCTCCGAGTCTTGCAAGTCACTTGGCTGACTGGGAGTGGAAAGAACAAAACCTAGCTACCAGAAGAAGAGGAGAAAGGCCAGAACTTCCCTGCACACCACTACCTGTCATAGGGAAAGGCAGAAGCTGAGGCCTGAGGCCTGCGTCACCTCGCTGGGATGAAACACCTGCTAAGGGACAGTTTGGGGAAGGAAGAGCTTATGGTGGCTCACAGTTTGAAGTGACACAGTCTTGTCCCAGCAGTGCAAGTGGGAGGCCCCTGGTCACACTGTGTCCACAGTCAGGAGGCAGATGTGAATGCTGGTGCTCGGCTTGCTTTGCTTCCCCTTCCCCCTTTTGATTCACTCAGACCCTCGGCCCATGAGGCTGCCTACTTCAGAGATTTTCCTGCTCAGTTAATCGCCTTAACAGACACACTCTAAAGTGTGCCTCACAGATGCCCTATCGAGCTGGCAGTGGAAGCTAGCTGTCATAAAGCCACAAGTGAACTGGAACACCAACTGAAATCGTTACAGGGATCAGTGTGATATTATCCAGACTTTAAAGGTGCACAGCTGGGTATGGTGTTGCATACCTATAATCCCAGCTTTCGGGAGACTGAGTCAAAAGGAGACCGAGTCACGGGCAGCCGAGGCCACATAGCATGGCCATCTCCCATAACGCAAAACAAAAATCCACCAGATTCACAGATTATCTTTAGAACAACATAAAAACATTTCTGGTCACATTTTAACAATGACAACAACAGCAACAGCAACAACAAAACTCTGATCATCAAACCTAGCAGCTGAGCATGGGCAGTGGTTCATTTCTGCAGGATCGTGAGTTCTGCCCAGTCGGAGCTACAGAGTAAGATGGAAGCGAGCCTGAGATACACAGCGAGACCCTGTCTCTGGAGATATGAAACATAATAAAGCCAAAAGGAAAACAAAA
>NC_022015.1:53229180-53234202 GCF_000317375.1 Microtus ochrogaster | reverse complement strand
AAAAGATATCAAAATGTTAATACAGTAAGAATTCACCAAGATGGTAGGGTTATTTCCTCTTTGTATTTGTGGGAGTCAAGGTCTGCAGTAAGCCTACTTTCTTCCCTGACTGGAGAGCAGTATGGAAGATATTTTAAGACACTATGTATATTTGAAAATTCTGGTATAAAATTAATGTCATAAAAATTACTACGGAGACATTTCATACGCTAAAGCATTTTCCCAATTTAATAAGCCTCTAAGATTTATTTTAAATGCCACATACTTCAAGAAATCATTTTCATGTAGCCAGTCTGACAGCAATGGAAATAGGGTACAGAGACGCCTGCACCCTTCCCTTTGGCTATCAGACTGTTGAAACAGTAGTCCCCAAGAAATTGTGACCCCCTGCTCCCAACGAGTGCTGGCAGAAGGGAAAGGCTGAGGTCTGGTGTCAGCCAACAGGGGAGACTTTTATCTCCTGTAGAGAGATTTCACACAGCGGCAACAGCTCCTCAGAGCAGCATGCAGGAGAGACTGGAGCCATGACAGTTACCTGGACTTGGAAGGTCCTCCATTTACACCCAGACCTCAGGCCATGATTTGGAATGGGACTTTGTACCAACCACGCTTTTTTGTCAGTCTTCCCAACGTGGTGACGTAGAAGAGATCCCTGCCCCCACGCTCACCCCTGCTCCCACAGATTTTTGCACATGTAAAACCAATCAGAATAACGCTGCTCTCACTAGCACACTGCGCCATCTGGGCATTTGTCTGCAGCCCTCGTAGGCTCACAGGACCCCGGGACATAAGGCGACAAAAGGTTATCAGATTGGTTGCTCATTCTGCTTCACCCTTGCTTAAACTCTTGGTTGTTTCCAAATTTATTTCAGTCATAAAGTACCTGGATATTATGCCCATCTCGTTGGAGTACCATAAAATATTGAGATATTTAATACCTCTTACAAACCAGGGACAACTTTATTAGAAGAAAATATGGCTTTGTGTTCACTGTAAAATATAACAGTACAGTCCGGGGCACATTTCCTCCAGAATAAGGAGCTATGAAATTAATTGCTCAGTGCTTTTATCCTTTTGTCAGCCCGTGTCTGCGTTCAGATGTGCGTCTTTTCGTCATCTCACGAAAGGCACTGAAGGGGTCACGGAAGAAGGCTCAGAAAAGTGTCTGGTGCACAAGCATAAGGGCCTGAGTTTCTGTCCGCAGCATCCATGTAAAGCTAAGGACAGCAGCGGATGTCTGAGATCTCAGTGCTGAGAAAGGGGAGACGGGCCATCTGTTGAACTCACTGACTGTCTCACCTAGCCAAATGGATGACCTCAGGAATCACTGAGAGACCTGGTAGAGAAACAAATACAGGTGAGGAACCATAAAGACACTGGACATTGACCGTTGGTCTTTACCTGCGTGTACACCCAGAGCTGTGTGCGCACCTGCACAGGTCGGGATGGACATATATACACCACACATGTGCACAAGAGAAAGCAGGAAAATGAATAACAATACTAAACACCATAAGGAATATGTCCAGGATAAAAATTTAAAAATGCAGGGGGAGAATTTTAGTAGCTGTTTTTTTCCTCTTATAATAGTTTGTAGAGAAACAAAGGAAAAATAGGACACCATTGATCGTTTTTGACAGAATACCTCATTGGTGCTGTTTCTGGGGCAAAGCTGAGATACCAAAGCATGATTTAAAATCGCTGCTCTAGTAATGTGTGTGTGCGTGGGGGGGGGAGGGGACTTTATCCCAAGTGCCATGGTGTCACCTCTCAAAATAGTTCCTGAGCCTTGCAAGATAGTAGTAGCTTAGTGCCCATTGGATCCCTTGCTGGCTCCTGCTCTGAAACATCCTCAAATATTGTGTGGCTGATGGACTTGCTAGTTTGGTCATTTAAAGTGATCAAAATGATTTTGTTTTAAAAATAATTTCCTGATTATTTTTATTAGGTCCAATGGTTTCTGGGGCAAGGGCACACCACTGGCTTCTATTGACTTAGAAGTGAAAGATTCTGGAAAAGCATTCATGGTAAGTAGTATACAGGCAATTTTTACAGACCTTCATCTCCTCTGAGAGTCAAGGGGGATCTCTCCATCTCGCTCTCCCATCTCTCTCTGTGTGTCTCTCCCTGTCTCTCTCTGCCCTCTCCCCATCTCTTTCATTGTGATGGTTGCTATTGGTTGCCATCATCACTGAATCTAGAATCACCATGGAGACAAACCTGCAAACATTCTGAGGGACTATCTAGAGTCTTGGCCTCTGGGCATACTGTAAAGAATTCTCTTGATGAGGCTGACAGAAGTGAGAGCTCTCAATGTGAGTGGTGCCATGCCTGGGAGGGTGGGGTCTAGAGCTGTGGAACTGGAGAGAACAGCTGAGCGCCTGTGCCATCACTCTCTCCTTCCTGGCTGTGGGTGCAATGTGTCCAGCTGTCTCCTGCTGCCTGACTTCTCTGTCCTGACACCGCAACTGTGAGCCGAAATAGCCCCTCCCCGCAGTTGATTTCGTTGGGTATTTTTGTCTCAGCAGCAGGATACGTAAGATACTTGCGCATTCATTTTCCTCAGGGTTCTCCCTTATGTGAAGTATCATCAGATGGACACTAACAACGTAATTACCAGTCAGGACAATGTTGAATGCTTCCAGTAGGCTGTCCTGTGAAAAAGACAACAACCATTTAGATCTTCGGTCCACAAACTTCATCTCCTACTGCTTGCATGCCAGCTACCTGTGGTGGGAATCCGAAGGCCCAGTTCTGTCTTCAAGGACTTCTCTCCCTGAAGAAAGTCAGGCAAACCTGACAGGCAGTTCTACCAATATATACTGGCTATGATCAAAGCTGCTCAAAGGAGACATGGTCAAATACGTTGCTTCAGTTGTAGATATAATTTGTTTGTTTTGCTAAATACAGGTATTTAGGGCATTAAATTAAGTCTCCATGTAGACATCAAATGTCTAGTAATAATTGGCCGTAGAGTTATTTTACTCTTTAAAGAGAATTTTATTAGAAATATTTTGAAAAGAAAGCATGGTTGCTTAGATTTGACTATTTCCACTTAACCAGAAGGCATGAGGGTTTCTTGGAGGTGAGGTGTGTACTGGGAGTAGATACATGTGTCCGTTTCAGGAAAGAGATAAATATCACCTTCTGCATGGATGGGACTCTTGAGAGAACTTGGTGACTCTCACATTCCTTGTAAAACAAAAAACTGACTTTGAGAAAAAGCACAATAGTTACCATAAACTGTTAGGATACACACATATACACACAAACAAAACACAGTAGACACACATATACACACATGCACATAACATATACACACATATACACAATACACATATATAACACAACACATGCATACATACATGCACATATACACATAAAACACATACATACCCACCATTCACAGTATACATATACAACATATAAAGACACATTCATACAAACACATATATACTCACATACAACACATACGCACACAATACACACATACACACAACCCACTGATACACACATACAGACATGCACACAACACATGCACTCACATACACACAACACACTCATATACACATTTACAGAATATGCACAATACAAATATACTCTATATACACACAACACACATGTCCAAACATATGCACAATACACTCATGGACACATAGACATACAACACATACAAAAAAATTTTATACTTTTATTCCTCAGAATTTATCTCTCTTCTACTGCTACCTCCAACTCCTATCTTCTTCGTAAGTCTGTCCATGGAGATGCTTTTAGGTTAGCTCCACTTTGCTATGGATTGAATTTCTAACACACACTTTCAGTTTAGCCCCCATGCAGCCAAGCACTGCAAATCAGACAGGTGGGGAGGTGCTGGAGCGGAGACAGAACCGAGAAACCTTTTGAGTGCTGACAGATTTTTCAGTCACTTGTAACCATGTCTGATAGGTTAAGGAACTGCATGACATGAGAGCAGGGAGGTGGCTTTCTACCTATCTTTGCCCTTTGGGAATTATTCTCATCCTCTTGGTGCTGTGAACCAACTGAGGAAATAAAATTGGAATGAGTCTCACTGAGCTGTGTAGCACAAATCTCAAACCTGTAAAGCAGTGAGGCTTTCTTGACAGGGAGGGCTGTGTTGTTAGCATGCCTCTCAAGAAGTAGCTAGGATACATTTTACCTTTTTGTGTACAGAACAAAGAGTGGTTCTTACAGTGTGTTATTTTAAAACTGTACTAAGACATTTTTTCCCTATGGATGCTTTGAGGGGGTCAATGTTGACATCTTATACAGTAATAAATAGGTTCTTCCATGGATTGTTGGTTTCATGGGAAACAGCAGTTGCTATATAGAAGAAAGGCTGTTCAGACAATATGCAGATTCTAGATGTCAACTGAATTGTCTCGGTTTGGGTTTTTATGTCTGTGAGGCTTTTATGAGACTATTTGTGAGATGGGAAATAGGGAGAGTCTCCCATATTTAGCAGCATGCCTCTGCAAGAAAGATTCTGAGGGCTCGGCAAGGCTGTATTACATGTTTGTAACTGTTGGGATAGTGGGGAATATAGTATATTACATGATAAAACATTTCATTTGGCCTGAACTTTTATTTTCTTTTTTCTTCTAATTAAAAGAGGAATAAAAGTCAGTTTTGTGGCTCATCAAGCGTACTTTAGGGCCAGTGGAATGCTGAGGGGGTAGAGGCACAGGTAGTGTAAGCCAGACAACCCAAGGTAGATGTCCCCAGAAGCCGCAGTGGGGGAGAATGGATCCTGAAATTCTTCTGCGTGACATGGCATGCGCATGTCTACATTCACATATGTCACACACACACAGTCATACATATACCACCCTAATAATAAGAAATAAATAATTAAAAAGTATTTCTTTCCTCCATATTAAAGTAAGAGAGTCTTCCACACATGTGATACGGCAGGAAGTGGACTTCAGCAAACGTGCACATTAGGAAGTGTGGGAACTTCAGTCGTCCATCATGTTCCCTTAAGCTGAAGCCGAAATGGGTTTT
>NC_022015.1:53207532-53228820 GCF_000317375.1 Microtus ochrogaster | reverse complement strand
CGTTAACTCTCTTTGTTCTTATCCAGCTATGAGGACCCACAAAACCTTGCAGGCATAAGTAACCAGGCAACCTATGTAAACAGACAAGGGAAGTTTATGGTCCTTGGTCCATTAGTAGTTTTGTCAAATGTTAGCAAGTTCTAAAGGCCTTTTGGATCTGAAGTTTACATCTTTGCTTAAGAACAGGTATGGGATGGGTTTGATGTCTATCAGAGTCTCTAGTGGAGGTTTGTCTTCTTCTAGGCTGTGGGTAGATTATTAACTATTTTTTCCTGAAAGTAAGACACAAGCAGTAAATCTGAACTAAAGTGATCAGTAAACTGAGGTGAAGGTAAGATGAGGAGTTAGGAATCGTTTAATGCAAGGTTAGTTTAAGCCATCACTTTTCTTATCTATAAGTGAGGTAAAACCAGGGCATGCTTATTTTTTCTATCTATGTGAACAGCTATGAATCAGCTTTGGGCATTTAGTAATTTTATGTCCTATGTGAGCATCTATGGATTAATAGCTTTGGGCATGTAGTAATTCTATGTCCTTGTATATCTGGGAATGTCTTAAATGGAATGCTTTTTTCCTGGACCCTAAACACTGACCAAATGACTGCCAGTAGATAATTGCAGGAAGGCGGAGCTCTATGTTTACATAGGAGAGAGGAGAAAAGACCTGGTAGCAGGAAGCAGATTTCTTGGCTATGTGTCTTCACACATAGCTCAAATAGCACTGAATTGTGGGAGATAAATCCTGAATTTGTAACAGAAGAATAGCTACAGTGAGAAATTGTACAGCAAGAAACAGCCACTTTATTCATAAGTTGATAATTCCGAAATGCCTTGCATGTTGGCTTAAACCTGCAACAATGCCTTTGGCTCTGATGAGCTGTTCTCATGAAAAGATGGCTGAGTAATTGCTGTATAATGTTGTGACTTGTAGCTGTCATCAATTTGACTACATCTGTATTTAACTAAAACCCAAGCATTTGCGTATACCTGTAAGGGCTTTTTTATTTTTGGCGTGGTTGGATTATTTGAGTTGGAAGACCCACCCTGAATGTGGATAACTTGAAGTCAAAGCTTGGAATGCATTTTCCAGATCCTTCTGCTTTTAAATGTTTCTGTTAAAAAACAAAACAAAACAGGTGTTATCCCAAAGCTCTCCCATGATCTCTTCAGACATTATTTTAAACTTCTCATTTACCTTTCCTGATGATCCAATTAATTTTGCCTTCCAGCCCAGACACATGTTTTCCCACATGATCCATTCTGTTGGTGAGGCTTTTCACTGAGGCTTTTGACTTGTTTAGTTTGGGTTTTCATCAGCATTTCTCTTCAACTCATTCTTCCAAATTGACAATTTATATCCTTTGACAATGTCTCCCCTGCTACTGCTCCCACACCCTCTCTGCAACTCCATTCTATTCTGTTCTATACTTCTCCGATTTCATGTTGTGATAATTAATATCAGCTTCAGTGTCTTGATATATTGGAAGTATATAACTTGTTTTTGAGTCCACAGTGAAGAGATTGCCTTGAGTTCTGGATGGCAATTGACCTTTGGATTTTTGACTCAGACCATCCAGATAGTGGAAGTTAAACCGAATGCATCTTGCACTGCAAAATGGTACAAGAGGTGGAAGATTATGGCTTTAAAGTGACGTGCTTGGGTGTGAACTTAGAAGGGTGAATTGGAGTTGCAATGGTTAATAGTAACTGTTGATTTGGAAGGATCTAGAATCACTTAGGAAATAAGATTCTGCGCATGCCTGTGAGGGATTATTTATGTCATTTTAACTAAGGTTGGAAGACTACCTTAATTGTGGACTTAATGGGCTGGGGTCTTCAACTGAACAAAGTGGAGAAAGTAAGAAAGTGAGCTGGGCAGTAGACTTCGTTATTCTGTTTCATGACTACATATGCAATGACAATCGTTGTCTCAAGCTCCTGCCACTACCCTTTCCACACCATGATGGACTATTCTGTACCCATGAGACTAAATTGACCTTTTATTCCTTAAAGCTGATTTTGTTGGGCATTTTCCTGCAGCAATGAGAAAGGTAACTCATATACCAGTTAAATCATAAAGCTTGTCTTTCTGTGCCTTCCTTATTTCACTTTAGACTCATTCCGCCTGTTGTGAACAAAGGATTTCTTTCTTTTGTAAAGGCCAAATGTATTCAATTGTGTGTTTATACCCTACTTTCTTCATCCATCCACCCTTTTATGCCATAGGTTGATTCCATCACTTGGATATTATAGATCTTGTTGCCTTAAACATAGGGGTGAAGATAGATCTCTCAGACATGCCTATTTCATATCTTCTGACTACAAGTGAGATTAATGGGCCTTTCATTAATTCTGCATTTTCCTTTTAAGGACCCTCCATACTATTTCCATACAGGCTGTACTTAATTATACCCCCAATAGTATATAAACATTCCCCTTTATGTGTTTAACATTTCTTTTCTTTCTGAAACAGCCACTCTAATATTTGTAATGTGAGAGACAGTGTTTTTTAAAATGTTATTTAATTATTTAATGAAAAAATCCATTAAAATATTAAACACTTTATGAATTTGCATGCCATCTTCACACAGAGGCCATGCTAATCTCTGTTATCATTCCAACTTTAGTATATGTGCCGTTGAAGCAAGCACAAAGCATTGTGGTTTTAGCAAGCATTGATAACTATTCTTTGCAATGCTAAACACTTCAGCATTTACCTATTGGCCATTTAAATGTCTTTGAGAAATACCTATTTAGATTATTTGCCCAGTTTTAATTGGATTATTTTAATTCCTGCTATGAGTTGACTTAGTCAACCCATTATCAGTTACATGATTTCCAAATATTTTGTCTTACTCCACTCAGACACAAAGTAGGCAGTTTACAAATAATGCAAAATATTCTCCATAACTTTGAAGGCACTGACAGATTCTGTGGCAAAGAGTCCCTTTCTGTTTCAAAGATGGTACCTTGTTGCTATGCTTTCATATGGTATAAAACCACCAGATCCCCTCAAGCCTGTTCGTGCTAGCACTGTCTGGATTATGAGAGCGGAATTGGAGAACACACTTGACAATTATCTCTCAAAGACTCTCCTTTGTAATAGCATCATCTTGGTGGTGAGAGCTGTGTAACATTTCCGTCCATCCTGTTGTCAGTATCCTCACTCCATTGGTTCTTTTGCTGACAAGCACTTAAGTTGTATACAATCCCTCTGGTCTGGTTTTACTTTGGTTGTCTGTGATTTTAGGGTTATGGATCTCCACTTTAGTAATGTCCAGGTGATTCATTTAAATCCCTAAAATGTGAAAGTTGATCTTTGTATGTGGCCTCTCTTACACCATGGGTGTCAACCCCTTATGGGTTTATGTAACTATGGGAGTCACAACAGTGCAAGGCTTCCGAAAATGCAACAGTCAAATCAAACTCAAACAGGTAATGAGTCCTGTGTTCCTGGAAAGCCTGGCTGGGTTCCATCACACAACGCCCCTGGACTTGGGTCTGGGTCACAGCTTTGCACTGCAGGGGTCGTCACATCACATAGAGTTGACCAGTGTTGCCACAAGCACCACAGCTCAACATGGAGTTCCCCGTGCCTTTTGTTGTACACACAGTTCTCTGCTCTTATAGAATCAACAGTTACAGAAAACAATGACATTTAATATTTCCTTATTATCATTCTCCAGCATGCAAGAATTATACCATTTTAGTAGTATTGTGTCAAAACATTGGATTGAAAAGAATTGTTATTGGAATTACTGACTTAGGTTTTGGTTTCATTAAAAAAAATTTGTTAAATGAACACTAGGCATGGTCTGGCACACCAGCCTGGCCTACAAAAGGAGTTCATATCAGCCAAACCAAACCAAAGCAAAACCCAAAACAACAAAACGAAACAAACAAAACTATCAAAACAAATGAAATTTGGCTTTGAATTGGCAGGACTTAAGAGGAGCTTGCCAACAGTTTTGACCACTCTGTCTGGAGCTCTATGTCAGAAATCTACTCTTCCATACGTTGTCTTGGTCATGATGTCTTACATAGCAGCAGTAGCTGATACATGTGCCATGTACAGTAGCTTTTAGATTCACATGTAGTTTCTTAGGCTCTGGGACAGCATGAAGGTGGGAAGAAGCATGTCTTTGCAGAAAAGCAGATCTACTTCTTATTTCTTTATGGTTTATGGACTTGGTTGTTTGTTCCACATCATGGTTCGTTAACGTTGTCTTCATCAAGGTGGTCATTAAAGATCCCCTTTCCATAAGGACACAGCAATAGTTATCCTTTAACTTGCCTAATAGAATGACTCGGTGCCTTGGCCAGGAGAAAACTAACTGTCTACGGGCTATTTCTGGACTCTTGTTTTGTTCCACTAATCTTTCTATCTAGTATCCTTACGCCAACATAGTTTAATTATTGTGAATTTACAGTGAGCTCTCTCTCTAATGGGAAACTTTCAGCAGGGGGATGGAAACATGGGTCAATGGCCAAGAGTAATTGCTGCTCTTTCAGAGGAGCCAGATTCGCTTCCTAACATCCACAAGTTGGCTTAACCATCTGTAATCCCAGCCCCAAATGTGCCGGGTTTGGGATAACGCACACATGCAGTACACATACATACATGCAGGCAAAACACACATATAAACTACAAAATCCTTAGAAGATTGTTACAGCTATACTCAATCTTTTTATTGCTATTTACATTTGTAAACATAGTTGTTAGTGCAGTACCTACTTTACGACAAACGATTACAATAGAATATTTATATTGTTTTTACGTTTTATGGTACAACTCATATATAATAAATGGAACCAAACATATTTACAATACAGTCAATATGTCCTTACAAATTTATATACTTGTAGAACCAATACCACAATCAACATAGTGAACATATTCATATTTCCATATAACTGCCAACGTTTGTAAAAAAAAAATCCATTGGAGCTGGTATAGTACTGGATCTGTAGAGCAAAACACTGGAGAAATAGTTTCTATGTTGTTTAATCTTGAGTATGGTAGCCTAGTTTCTTCAGTATGTTCTCTTGCTTCATCAGAAAAGTGCTATCTACGTATCTGTATGTCTGTGAAGCCATTATCACTGTACACGTAGGACAGAGAAACCAGCCAGCAACTTCTCTGTTTCTCATCTTGTTCCAGGCTTCGTCAGGCTTCTACTATCTTCAGGAATTTAAGATTTTACTTCTAATTCATATATGTGTGTAAGGCTGGAGACCATGTGCACATGCGTGCATGGGTCCTGTTGGGCAGCTCTAATTGTCCTACACTGGGAATCAAGCTTGGTGAGTTCTGTCATCAAGCCACCTTTCCCCCATTTCTCCTTGCCCTCTTCTTAAATGTCAGCATCTATTCTTAAGGCTATACATGAATAGAACTGTGTGCATGTGTATGTACACGAGTCTGTGCACACATGGGTGCATTTGCTTGTATGTATACCTACAGTCCTCAACTTCTTTTTTGTAAGTCTACATTATTAATTTCATCGAGCACATTGATAATTTCAATGTTGCTTTCTGAAGGTGTTTTTTTTCCCCCTTAATCCTTTTTCTTAAGCCACTCTGAAGACCTTTTCCATCAGTGTTCTGGTTCAAGTTGGATTTCTTTCTTATTCTACTTAAAACTTTCCTCGCCATAATTTTAGTCTTGTTCAGGAAGTTAGTTCTGTAATGTAATGACTGGAAATAAATTTTTAAATTTGTTTAAAAAATGAGTATCTTACTTTATAAATAGCTTATAGTTTACTCCAAAAGTTTAACTACGAGACTCTTCCTGTCCAATAATACATTCTATTTTGTAAGTATATAGAAAAAGAGCAATTTCCTCAACCTGATGCTGGGCTTTGTAATTTCCTACTCTAGTAAGTGTTATACAGAATGCTTCCAATCGTTTCCCTATGGCATCACTGAATTAATGAAGACTTACATCAAATAATGGATGCAAATCAGATGTGTCCAGAGAATTGGAGATTATTTCCCTCCAGGGATCTAAGTAGATGGTAAAATTACAAAATAAAACAAGTGGGTGATTGAAGCTTTAGCAACCCCATTTCTTTAATGACCTTCTAATAGTCTTTCCAAATTGTGTCTACTGAGATCACTAGCAACTTAACTAAACACCAAAACATGACAGCCCATTAGCTCTGGAGACAGGAGGTCAACCTTTCAGTGTGTGTGATTACTCTGAGAAGAATATGAAGCATATAGTGTAAGCTTTTTGTGAATATGAGTGTTTTGTTACTAAACATAGATTCTATCCCAGAAGCTAATATTACTTAAGAATCATCCTGTGGAAAAACACAGGCTGATCCTTGCTTTCTTTTAAAGCCTAGAAGAGGGACCAAGCAGCCTTTCAATTTCTGCTGTCCTTAAACAGAACACATGCAATAGGGTGTCTCTCATGCAAGAACACTGTGGCTTAAAGCTGATGCCCAGCCTGGCCTTAGGGAGGAGCGCCTAGGAAACAAGTGCTATGCCACTTGCATCTTTCTAAAATAGCACAGTGCCATGTCTGTGAGTTCGAGGAAAATGGTGCATCTGCTAAGTTCAGGCCAATGGCCAAGGACCCTTACATTAACTTAGCTGGCCAGTGTGCTGGCCACATCTGTTGCTAGGGCTAGTCTTGCACTTGGAGAAACATGGCTGTTAAACAGTATGATTTCCCAGAGAAGCACCCTTTCTAATATTAATTTTGTCATATTCATACAGTGTGCCTATTAGTCTATGTTAAGACTGTCTTTAAGAAGTTACCTTCCAGCCGGGTGGTGGTAATCCTAGCATTCAGGGAGGCAGAGGTAGAAAGATCTCTGTGAGTTCAAGGCCAGCCTAGTCTACAAAACAGATTCCAGGGCAGCCAGAGATACTCAGAGAAATTCTGTCTTGAAAAATAAACAAAAAACCAAAATCAAAAAATAAGTTTCATTATCATAACAGTTAAAACAAGTAAACATCCTGCATTTTAAGTAGTTTATAGCTCTTTGGAATGATTAAAAAAACAAAAATAAAACAAAGAACCCTCCACAGCCTGTTTCCTATACAAAATATGCATAATTAATAGTATATCATTACTAACATAACCTTTGCTGTTAACAATGCCCTTCAACAGAAAACACCCTTCTGGAATATTTAAAATCTGAGTACAAATAGTATTTACTTCACTGCCTACTTTTCTAGGTCCATCTATAGGCTTCTTCATTAAGTGTAAGTAATTTATAACTTACAGTATACGGAGACAGGATAGGGTGTAACACTAGCAATGTCTCACTTTATCTTCATTTGAAGATATAAAGTATATACGGTCATAATGACTTCCTAAGTCAATCTGTCACTGTTAATGTATTTGAAAGACAATTATGCAATTTCTCTAAGTTTGATTTTTTTAATGTTCTATTATTTGTATTACATAATCAGTTCCTGGTTTCATTCAGACTGTACGTCACCCCCCTAACACAATCAGAGCATTTCAACTGGATGTCTTGGCAAATGGATGCCAAGCACAGAGATCAATCACACGTGGCACTTGTTTTAGGAGAGGTAAAGTTTACTTAGACATCAGCAAAGACAACACCATTTCCATAGTCTACAGAAATACAGTAATTTACAGCTAGTTTGGTACATGGTTCCATGTTAAAAGAACAAATCTAATGGAAAAAGAAATGGCTCATCCTATTTCTTTGCCACGTATCATAATTTAGTAAGTACACCAGTATGTTCTCGAAGACGGCTGCATAGATTAGAATCCTAGGGCTGCGGGTTAATATACATCATTATACAACAGGAATAATAGAAAACAAACAGGTACAGATACACAGTAAGCATGCGACCTAAGCTATTATTTGTAAGAAACAGGATGGACTTTAGTGAAGACTGAAATCGCACCATCAGTACTCGTGACAGTGACTATGGTATTCTACATGGCACACGATTCCTCCTCTTTAAAAAAATGCTTGGCAAACTCGATCAGGTTGATCCAAGTTCTACAGCAAATTTAAATTAAGACGAAGGAAAACTCCATTAGATATCTTCCTAAATATCCTAACTAATCCATAAAGTACTGAAAAATCATGTCTACTTGTCACCTCCAAATTTAAACAGATGTGTGCACTGCACCCCGGAACTCTGCACTGCTGACGCAGCAGCACCTAGCCACACGTGGAGCCCGAGGAGCCGACACACGGCAGAGTGGAGGGCAGCGAGCAGAGCACACTGAACTGTGAAGAAAGGAGGCGGTCAGCTCCTTAGTTTTGTTATAATGATTATATGCTGAAATAGTATTTTAATAGATTAAGTTAGATAAGATATATTTTTATTAAAGTTAATTAGACTTCTTAGACATTGCTACTAGAAAATTATAATTTCATTTTGGTTCACATTACATTTCCATTGAATACCACAGTCATAAACAACACATGATTATGTTACTCTTAGAATTTACATTTAATCTTAGCCAAAAGTCCAAGTGATAGCTTTAGAATTTAGCATAATTTAATCAGTCTGGGATACTAAACTCCCAAATACCACAAGTGTACTTTGCACATACCTTTTTATAAAGTTTATTCTTATTCCCCTCCAGGGTATACATTTTAACTGTAAAGAATTCACAAGAGATTTAATCCTTTTAAAACTGTGGATACGTAAGAGCGAAAGGAACTTCCATGCAGACTGGGATAGCACAGGAAGTACTATCAGTGAAGACAGTGTCTCCAAGAAAACGAGCTGGCCTAACCAATACTTAATGCCCAGGATCCGATGCTGCACCATGAGTCAAGAGTCCACTGTTAACTGCAGTCTACTGGACGCTCTTTTTGGAAAATCTACAAGCAATGTAAACTAATAGTAGAATATACTATCTGAGATCTTTTTCTTCAGTGAAAGTCCCTCAGTTTTATAATGTTAAACTATACAATTAACTAGCATACAAAACCCCAAGTTTAAAAAAAGACACTGCTGTACTTTTAAAGTCTTTCTCTTTGTTTTTGTAATAGTATATAAATATTTGGCGTACTTCTAACACCTCATCTTTGATTTGTTTCTGGCTCAGAAACAGTACTGTGATCTAGTAAAGTGTACACTCTATTATTCTCCTAGAACAAAATACACCAAAAGTAGAGCTGACTTCAGCCAGTGATACAGTCATGCATCAGCAAGCTCACTGAAGGCAAGGGCATTTAGACTTACACTACACACTTGCTTCCTCACAGTTCAGGTAGGAATATTTGTTTCAAGACTGTTTAAATCTTTTGCATCAGGTCAACTCAGAATAGGTCCTCAAACTACAGTATTATTGATAAAAATTTCTTCCTCATGCCAAACATATTCTGAGAAAATTATATGAAGTCACCCAGCCCAACTTCCTATTTTATCATTATCACTTTTAAGACACAGGAAAGGAACTGAGAATTGGGGTGAAATAAGGGGCCTCCCCTGGGAAGTGCAGGATATGCTAATATATACGGGGGCTGTAGAGGGTGGCCATAGCTCTCTTTTAGAGTTCAGCCACCAATATTTAAAGACATTTATTAAATGTGTCTTGCACAACATGCTACTGCTTCAGCTTTTTATAACTCCTGACTTCATACCATGGTTATTATGTCTCTAACTGCAAGTGTAATAATTCATGTCATGTAATAACATTTTTCAGTGTCCAACACACGGCTCTACAAACGTATTCTTCAGTGAAGAGATGGCAACTGTCCCCTGGTGAGCTCTTAGTTTGATGGCAGAGCAATAGCTGACTAAGTACTTCTCATCTGTACCACTTCTTTAACCAACAAATGGCTGCCTGCTTCAAATACATGACATTGAATATAGGAATAAACGAATGAATGCTTCCAGGGGAGAGTTGTGTGAATTGATGTTAGTATACTTCCCCATGGCACATTAAAAACAAACAAACAAACAACAAACAAATCCCACCAAAGCCTCATTTGTATTATCCATCACTTTATAAACATGAGCAGTGCTTTGAAGAGTGACCGCTAGGATGAAATAAAGGCTGATTCCTTAAGGAGATGGAAGAAAAGCAGAATAACGTGCTTTATAAACCACCAAACTCCTAATCAAACACTTTTCACAAAATTTACATAGGGCAAGTGGACACTTAAGTCAGTTTCCAACTTTGCTAGAGCAAGCTGTCTATTGGGAAAATTACCTTAAATAAGAACACTTTGAGCAAATATAAAAATTAATGGGATAAAATCATGTAGACCTAGGCTCCAGATCTCTTTAGATGTGTGTATGTTCACACACATACACTTAGATACCTAAAAAGATCCTCAACTCTGGCTGCAATGTTATATAATCTTGCCTTATATATTTAAACTTCATAATGTATTTTTCATACAAAGTAGCATACTTTACCCAAAACCAAGAATGTGGACAACGATTAAGAGAGAGATACGTTAATATTCCTTCTCCAGTATTTATCAGTCTGATGGGTTAGTTTCCCATAACATGCAGGGCATTAGGGGATATTCTGAACATGTCTGCATTTACACCTCACACACGCAGAGAAAAAGAAGTCTTAGGAAGCAAAACAGCTGTCAATTTGCAAAGCGACAACAATTATTTTTCTCAATATGATTTTTAAAGGCTGAGAAAGTCAACTGAAACAAAATATAATGTTCTCCACTTCCCCTAAACTGGAACTATAACACAGAAATTCTCTTAGTGGGCAACAATTATGGTAACATTCACAATACAGCTACAGGACAAGCAGCAAGACAGCGTGGATTAGCTTTTGCATACTAACGCTCAATAGCTAGCAATGTATTGAGCATATTTTGCATTTTCTTTTTGGCCACAGAATGTAATATTTTGTTCTAATTGATGAAATCTTCTACCCCCTGAGGAACAACAACCAACTACTAAATGTCAGGGCCAGCTTTATGGCTATGCTCTTGTTCGGAAAGCACAGATCAAATCAACTGCCCTGGGGTTTGTGAGCCAATAGTCTCTGGTGGTCTGTAGTAACAGGGATGGCCTGAGAAGGTACAGAAGTCATAGCTGAGAGCCTGAGAATTCCCCTCACACCCTAAACCCACACAGGAGACATTGGTTCCCACATCAATTATGAACACAACGTAATTAGAGATATATTATTCAAGAATGCTCTGCAAAGCACTTTGGAATTTTTACTGTAAAGAAAATTTATTTGCTATCATGAAATATGATGGTACTACCTTCCCCTTCCCCACACAAATACATAACATTTGAAATTTCATTTTAGTATTTCCCACTTTTCTTTTGGTGTTAGGAAGTGCTATTGAAGGGTCTTCCAAATAAGGCAAAGGGTCACTGGGGACAACCACCTGCTGTGAGGTGCACTGGTGTGGGGCCTGCTTCCCTTCCAGCACAGAGTGCACAGGTTTAGTTGTGTGCACGTGGACCTCTAGTTATGAAGCCTCCAAATGTTAGTTGACAAAGGGAAAGAACAAATTCTAAGTCTTGGTATTCTTAGTAGGACACTCAAAAATTGCCAATTAATGAAATATAAATTACAAGATCCTATCTTCTCGAGTTCAGTATAAGATAACCTTGTAACCCTCACTGAAGTAAGAAAGGCACTCAAGTTAAGATATTATACAGTTATTTTAAAAAGACACTATGTGACAATATGTGGAATTCTTGGGGTGGCTTTTTCTTACTCACTGTTTCTATGAAACTGAGTTTGCTCAAGTTCCTCATACCCCCACATGCTTCTTTAATAAGCAGAAGCTCATTACAGACCATGTGTGTTGGGGGTGGAGGAGCATACATATTGCTAGGGTTTGCAATTTTATTTAAGACAAAAGATATGGTTTTTACAATATTCAAAAATTTTTGAATCAAGCATTTAAAAAAATTCTAATAGCAAAATAACAGTAAACCCAAGAAGCTTTCTGGGGAAAAAAAGGATTCTTCATTTTACAACTGAATTGCCCCTAACTTAGGGAGCCAACTGAGATGCCTGTATGGTGGTGGTTCCATGCCTAAGTTACATTTGGCCCATGTCAGACACCACCTTGTGCTGTGTAAGAGAAACTGCAAGACGGACAATTTGTAACACGTTCTACACACACACACACACACACACACACACACACACACACACCAGGAACTGAGAGAATCTGAACATTAGCTAATGACTATGTCTACCACACATGCTTTCTACAGACTGCTGCATATAAACTCAAAAGCTCACTTCTACGTTGTATGTTACTTAGCCCTTATTTGAAACTCTAAGTGGCTTTTGGTGATAATCTGTACACATTTAACTCTATGACTGATTAACAAATGTGAGCCTGAGCACCAGCAAAAACAAAGGGAAAAGAATTAATGAAGCATTTAGCTTAAGTTAGAGCTGTGCCCCAAGATTAAGAAATGTCTGGCCCAGAATTTTTTTAGAAGTAATACGAGATAGTAACGGGTATAAAATCCTTAGTCTTAAAAAAATGGCTCATGCAGGTTCCAGGAGTACCTAAAAGGCCCACAGTTCAAGTTGGGGATCGGGATGACTCACATACAAACACAGATCAACAAGTCTCTAAATCCAAGCATTATGCCATCTGCTCAAATGTGCCCCTGGCTCTGTATGCAAGATCTGCTCTTCAACATCATTTAGTGAAAGAAAACAATAATCTTACCAAGTGGATCTTATTGACACTGAGAGTTTTTAGTGTAGACAAACAGCTAAGAGAATTCTAGAGCTCCATCTCATGGCTGAGAGTTAACAAGCCTAAACAAGGTAATGAAGACAGCAAATCTAAATCTCACTAATTTTACATGTGAGAGCTCTCCTTAAGTATTAATGAAGGTAGCCCACATCACTAACTTTTAACTCATTAATTTCCTGATCATTATTCCATCATTTATGATCAATCTTTCCCTTCTTCAAAGAGTGAATTAGTCAACTTAATAAACAGTTATTAAGTCCTTATTATGTGCAAGGCATATGATATAACCTGGAAATACAATTACCAAAATACACAGCCTTAAAAAAGGTAGGGTGGGGTTGTGGTGAGAGCAGATTCAACGTGTCAGTCTAAACTAACTTTTCCTTTTAACAGCAACATATGTACAGAAGGATGTGACTAAACAAGCCCTACATCGTATGGATTCTTTCTATGGCATTAGTTCATTTGGTCAAAGACACAGTAGCCTGCTAGAGAGGGTAAATGCCAAACAGAGAAAACACAGGGAAATCCTAAGTCCTGTGACAAACTCTTGAAAATGCTAATTTCAGACGTAATGTAGCAAAAGCCACACAGAAACAGGATCTTTTAGATATCTGCATTTTTACTACCTACTTTCTACTTTCCTGGGAAGAAGAAACCACGGTATAATAGAGGACTCCACGGCTTCAGGAAGGGGTGGGCTGAGCCTCAGAGGACACAAGAAGGCAGCTAACACCAAAGATGACCAAGAAGCTGAGCAGAAGATATAAAAAGGAATGGAACACTATAAAAAGTTAGCAGATGTTCATACAGCATAGCCTATGCTCATGGCCTGACAAACAACATCAAATATAAGCCCTATTGCTTCAGAAATGAAAAAGGATGCTGTCGAGAAAGGTAATACCGAGTAAAGACAGGTCGGCAGCAATAACTGCTGTCATTTCTACTCAATCTCAGGGAAGTTAAACAACATGTAATTGTTCTCCTATAGAGATCCATGTAGAACTTGAGGTATTTGATGATTCAAACTATGCTTTGTAAATAGAACTGTGGAATTATGTTAACAATGTTGAGTATTTTTATCATCTAAATACTATAAAACAGTAAACATAACTTTGCCCCAAGAAAGTAAGCTCTATCTACTGGGGCCAGCGGAATTTTTTTTCTAGTACCCTAAGTGCCTTCTCACTCAGCTCAGCAGTCTGCCACCCAATAAGACTATGATGCCCTAGCTAAAGTTTATTTATTTTTTCTCTGAATAAAGAGTGCCTAACTCAAGTACAAGTGCCCACCAGAGGGGACAGGAGCAGTTCGCCTTTCCCTCTGTCCCTCTACCTACACTACACAGTACCGAGTGTGAAAGAAATCACACAAAACATGATGGCTGTGCTTGTTTCTGTAATCACTGCTTACATTTTGCACATATATGGGATGAGACAGCTTCCACCATTGTGCTGGCTTAGTTCTATGTCAATTTGATACAAGCTAGAGTCGTCTGAGAAGAGAAAACCTCAGTTGAGAATATGCCTCCATAAGATCAGGTCATAAACAAACCTACAGGGGAATTTCTTAAGTAGTGATTGATGAGAGAAAGCCCAGATCACTGTGAGCGGTGCCACTTTATGGGCTGGCAGTCCTGGGTGCTAAAAGAAAGCCACATGAACAAGCTATGGAGAGTAAGTCAGTAAGCAGCACTCCTCCATGGCCTCTGCATCAGCTCCTACCTATAGGTCCCTGCCCTGCTTGAGTACTTCCCTGAATTCTCTCAGTGATGGACTGTGACCTGGAAGTGTAGGCGAAATAAACCTTTTCCTCTCCAAGTTGTTTTTACTCGTGGTGTTTCGTCATAGCAATAGAAACCCTAACCAAGACAAGCGTTAAAAGGAAGGAATACGAGGGGGGCACCTTTTATTCATACTTCCTGTGTTTATAGCTAGGTATTAAAGTCACTGACATAAGAGAGATAATAGCTTCAGTGGGTATCCCTGAAAAAAAGACACACAATAAAAGAATATGGACCAGTGAGTGATGGAAAGCAGGGAATGGACTGGTAAGATGAAGAGAAGGGATGCACACAGAGGAATCACGGCTCATCCCAAGGGGTGGATACAGTAAGAGAGACAGAGACGGTATTCGAGCCATTCCCACCCCTGCTTCACCAACCTGAAAAACACAGCCCTTGTTATTGAGATATAGCTATAATGTGGACTTTGGTACTTATCCCTGATGAATTTAGTATCAAAGTGTTTTGTTTGACTTTAAAAGTAAAAACTGAACTAATGCTTAAAACTAGCCTTCCTCCCTAGATTTTGCCAGTAAACTCCAACTAGCCACTTGACAAAAACTGCAGTATATCCAGTATAGTCTTAGAAACTTAAATTTTATAAGGAAATCTTTACAGGACTACAACTATATGTAGTTTTCTCCCACTTTTCTTGAGTAATTTTAGAAGGAAAAAAGTAGTAATAACTAAAAATGGCATTTCTGGTTTTTTTTTTAAAAAGAATTTATTTTATAAGGGCTGACTTACTGTTTTGGCATATACCAAATATGAGGTAAAAACAATCTATCAAAACTAGTAATAAAAATAATTTTCCAGTACTACAATTACATAAACTCTTAAATTAGTTTAGTTTCTTTTAAATAATCATTTAAAAAATAGATTACATTGGAAGCATTTTTTTATATAAATCCTAACACTCCTGGCTTTGGTTCTCTTAGTCGGTAACTGGAGAACATTCTTGAGAAAGAAGTGGCTTACATTTGCACATATCCATCCATCTAGCCATTTTATTCTCAAAACTGCAATTAGAGCAAGTCCTTTTGCACATCTATGAATATTCCTAAGCTGAACTGCAACTTAAAATTTCAATTTTTAAAGAAACTGCTTATGTAGCAACTGAACTGAGGTGGGTAAAGGTACGTGAACCAATCTCAAGAACCAAATGAAAAGCCCAAATATTAAAATAAAGGGCATGGAATCAAACAGGAAAACTTAAGACTCACTGTTTAGCAAAAAGGAACTAAACAGTTATTTTGTACCCAAAGGAATGCCAGCTCTGAGCAAAATAAATAAAACAACACATTTCTTACAGACTTTAAGCTGTAGATGACGAATCCAGAGTTAGCCAGTCAGTCCATGCAGTTATGGCGTTGAGAAAGGGAAGCAATATTGCACTAAAAGGGGATTTCTTAGGATGAATCCACACCTTTCACTGACTTAAAGTCACCAGCCATTTCCTGTATGCATTAGCATACCTGGCTTGCTCTACATTCCGACAAGTGGATAATACTTGATCAATAAACCTGTGCTCCATCTCTAGGCCTAGAGAGTCTGGAGCTGGGGTCCGCTTCAGGCGTTTGGTTTCCTGGGAATAGCCTTGTTTGCTAGAGTCATTCAGTCCGTCCACTTCCATTGCCTGAGATAGTTGAGGGCTTGCTGGAATCAGGTGCAAGTCATTCAAAGTACCCCCAGAGCAGTCTGCAGGTGACAGGTGAGTCAAGTTGAGAGGACACCTGCCACTTAAGTGATGTTGAAGGTAGAAAATATGCCGCCTGTGATGGGGGATGGGGTGGAAGAAAGAACATCATCACAAAAATCAAGATTTCTAGGCAAAAGAAGTTGATAATTTAAAAGTACAAAGTATTAGCTAACACCCAGTTCATAATCCAGAGCTGTCTGGGGGAAGAGAAAAACGACTTAAAAGATCAGGGCTTCAATCCTCGCCACTGGTTTGTGAGAAAATAGTATTGCTGTAAAGACTTCCCAATAAACATTTACTCAACTCACAGTGAATTTTCAGTTCTCATTCTAACATGAATTAGAAACAGTAAAAGCTCAATATCTCCATAAATAATCATATAAAACAAAATATCAACTTCATCTAGAATTTTTGAAGAAATCAGAAACAAGGTACATTAAACAATTCCTCCATACTAGAGGCATAGTTCATAGCCTCTATCTAGCTCTTTCTGAAGACATTTTTATTGCATTTATATATGTGTGTGTGTGTGTGTGTGTGTGGTGTGTGTGGTGTGGGTACAGAAGTCTGTTCTCTCTTTCCACCAAGTTCTGTGCTCCAAGTTGTGGGGATGGGACTCATGCCATCACGCTAGTTGGCAAGTGCCTTTACTCACTGAGCCATCCCACCAGTCCCTGGTCTTTTTTAAAGCTCGAAGAACACACCTGTGGCAGTTGGTCTTATTTAATTAAGCTTTCTCTTAAACCTCCGCTTTAGTCTTCCATATCAGTATTCGGCAGAGCTATGCTAGGCTCTGAGTAAAGCACATAAAAGACGACACTCCTGTTTTGAATCTCTTAAGAGCAGTTATCACCTGGAATTGCTTATTAAAACAAAAACTGCTCTGTCTAATCTCCAAACAGTTTTCATGGTACACACATCTGCTACACAAACTATAACATGACATATGAGGTTCTAAGTTGTTACATGTCATCATTCACTCAAGGGCTAAGGTCTTCCTATGTCTTCCTATCAATGTTCTAAGTCTCTGTGCCTTGCTACTGCGAGGATGAGGTCCAACAGAGCAACAAAGTCACTAGCACAACAGGTGCACAGCCTGTCTTTCTTAAGACTTTATGTGAAAAGAAAGAAGAAAGATAATGTCTGCCTTCTGAGTGGACTCAGTGTGGACTATAGCTAACAGACCAGCTAAGAAGTCCATGAGAAAGACTAGACTGGAGAAAGGGGTGGGGGCTCAGTAACTCAGGAAATAGATTTTACAATCCTTATCCTTACCTAGCATAGACAAGTCTTTTGTTTGTAGACTGACTCCTATCGTCTGAAGTAGAATTCAGATTTATAAAGCTGGAGATACTTTCAAACAGATAAAGATCCAAAATAAATGAAGCAAAGTGTTAACTCGCCTGGACTTCATTCCAGCATGAAGTTTATAGTATCAAATGTTCTCAACACCAAGGTCAATAAAATTGTTGGCCTTTCAGATTATTATTATACTTAGATAATTAATGTGCAGATCCTGAGAGTAGGGAAAAAGATAAAGCTTACCTGATATTCATAGTCTAATCATTAGTCTCAATCCTAACTGCATCAAAATGATCTAAAAGGTTTTACTTTTCTTAAAAACACATGGCAGTATTCCATCCCTGATATGTTAACTGCCAGGACCTCCAAAGAGTCATGAAACATTTTTATGTTTTGTTTCTATACTATTTTGGAAGTAACACAAGTCATTCTGTTGTGTTCTTAAGTGTGAATCTAAACCACAGGCAACGCTGTGTGTGAGAAACCTCATATTAACAATGGTGGTGAAATGCTGAACAAAAGCCCTTTCCTCAGTCAGGAAACCAGAGAGCCATATTCACGTTCACAGACAGAAGTCAGACATAACAGGTTCTGCAGCCAGTTAATCCATAGGATGTGGATTCTTCTCTCCTCTTACCTATGACACCAAAGAGTTTCATGTCCTGGATAGGAATCAATAAGATCTGTGCAGAATTCCACTTCTTCTTCTAGGAGCTGGGTAAGATCTATCCTTGGTTCCTCTGTTGAAGCTGCTGCTTCTTCATCTTTTGGCTCATCTTTCAAAGAGTTTTGCTGCAGTGCAGAAGTGTCCATTGCAGTCTGGCTAATCAAAGATTTTAACAAAAACTGGCGATAGTGAAATCCACTGTGGTCTGAAACGTGCATGGACGCCCAATGTTTAGTAGAAGATAGCTCATCAAGAAGGATCTTGAAGGAAGAAAAGGGACGAGAGAAGAGCGTTTACAAAAGTGTTCTTGCTCCGATTCACTGTCACCAATCTCTGTATACAAAGTCCCATATGCTGTCCCCTTGGAAGCTGAATATATGTGAGCTTCCCTTGGCTCTTATAAAGTGAGAAATTTTTTTTTTGAGAACAGAGCTTAAGGACTTACATTCTTTCATTTCACCTTATCACACTGTGAATGGCCAACAAAGAAAACCAAATTCAAAATTAATGAATTTCTGGGTAGTTATTTATAAGTAATACTATTGGGGAAGGGAATATACAACATCAATTAAGAGGTGATTTTGATTCTTATTACATTTAAAACTTTCATCCTACTCGTACGAACATGCACTATACTTTCAGTAAGGGATTCCAAATGCTTTCCACAAGAAATGACATAAATAAATAAATAAATAAATAAATAAATAAACAAACGGACTGTGTCTGTTTGTTCTCACTTCTGAGTTCTAAGGGCTAAGCACAAACTATGATGTACAAAAACTAGAATTTCCCAAGGGCCTTAATTGTCACCCTTTACCTCAAACTGATAGTACGGAGTGGATGAGATATAATTAGGTTTTAAAGTATTTAAAACATTATACTACAAACTAATGCACTTCAAAAGGAATGCTCAAAGTTGATTTGTGAAGCAACATTATTTGGCATTGGTTGGACAGGTGGCTATTAATGAAACATGCCATCACAACCTGACATGTTCCATCGGGGGAGTTGTTGGGGTTTTGTTTTGAGACAGGGTCTCACTCTGTAACTTGGACTTCCTGGAAGTCACTATGTAGGCCAGACTGGCCCCAGACTAGCAGTGATCCTCCTGCTCGGCTTCCTAAGTGGTGGGATGACAGGTGAGAGTCACCACCCCTGGCTTCTACAGACGGTTTTCAGACAAGCCAAGGAAAGGACCACGCACTTGTGAGCAGAGAACAACAAAGACAGTGTGCACCACTGCGTATGTGAGACGGGGGAGAGGATCTTGGTACAGGAAAAGCATTTGCTGGGAACTTTAAAGCAGGGAGAATGCACCAAATGACCTCTACCTTCCAGCAAACATTTTTCCTGTACCGAGATCCTCTCCCCCGTCTCACACACCTTTTCTCTTTCGGAAGAAATCTTTCCTTTTGGAAGCCTCACAATATGCGTGCATTTTCACAGAAAGAACTGTTGCATGTGTTTTCATTATCATTAAATTGTAAGGATATTTGATTTTTAATATAACAATAAATTTGTACAGGATACAAACTTGATGTTTCCATTCTCTTCTGCTCGCTAGCAACAGAGCAGATATGCAAATACTTCAGGAATGAATGAAGGTAGTGGAAAGTATCAAGGACTGGGATTCCCAGTCTGGATGGGCAAAGCCTACCGTTTTAAAGTTTTGTCATGTCTCCTTTAAATTCTTTTTCTTTTTTAATTTTTGTTTTACTTTTGTTGAGACAGGGTCTGGTGATGTAGTTCAGGCTTGCCTAGAATTCATGATCCTTCTGCACCAGCCTCTGGGGGCTGGATCCTTAAACAGACCCTCTGAATATGGGTGACAGTTATGCGGCTTGATCTGTTGGGGAGAGAATGGCAGTTGCACCAGGATTTATCCCAGGTGCATGAACTGGCTTTTTGGAGCCCACTCCCTATGGTGGGATACCTTGCTCAGCATTGATAGCAGGGAGGGGCTTGGTCCTGCCTCAAGCTGGTATCACAGACCTTGTTGACTCCCCAAGGAAGGCCTTACCCCTTCTGAGTGGATGGAGGATGGGAAGGGGGAGGTGGAGGGCGGGAGAAGGGGAAGAGGGGGAAGTGGGATTGGTATGTAAACTGAAAAATAAATTTAATAAAAAAAATGAAGAAAAAAAAAAGAAAGTGAGCTGAAAAGCAGCATTCACCTGGCTGTTTCCTGACTGAGGACACAATGCAGCCAGCTGCCTGATGCTGCTGCCGCCATGCTTTCTCCTCCATGATGGACTACACGCCCTCAGAACTATGAGTAAAGCCCTCCTCCCACATGTCTCTTCTTGTCAGGTGTCTGGTCACAATAACAAGAAAGGCAGCTGACAGGTCACCGCCATAGCGCTGAGCCTTCTGCAAGAGCACCTTTCAGTACTGCACCATTGCGCAGCATCCTCAGGACGAGTGCACAGCTATGCTCGTTTCTATTCACAGCGGAGTGACATTCTTACACATACAACTATGTGCATGCCCAATCAGTTTTAGAAATTTAGAAATTTTTAGTTTACCTTTTGGATGGGGCTGTTGTCTAGTCTGCACTTACGTTTGTGTCAGAGTGTAAGTATGCACACCAAGTGTGTGCTCTGTGATGGGGAGGTCACAAGTGTGTGTCAGGGCCCCAGGAACTGGTATTAGAGGCAGCTGTGAGTCACCACATGGATGCAGGGACCAAACTCCAGTCCTCTGCTAGAGCAGTGAGTGCTCTTAACCACCGAGCACACACTTCGGACCCTACATATGATACCAGACTTCTGGTCACTGTGTTGTGTGAGATCTCTGGGGCTTATTCCTTCTCCCTAACTGTAGCTTTCTAACTGTGACCAGCTACTTCCTGTCTTTATCCCATCCTCAACTTTCCAACTGCCATTTTACTCTGCTTCCAATCAATTCAAGCTTTTTACATTCCACATAAAAGTGAAATCATACAATATTTACATAGTTTATTTTACCTAGCATACCAACCCCCAGGTCTCTATTTTCATCTCATATTAAAAAAAATCCATTTACAATTCAGTTTACATATAAACAAATCTAATTTAATTTTTAAAAAGTCAACTTTTTCTAGTTGCACAAACTGAGCAAAGATTCTTTTCTTCTATGTGGAACCTTTACATAATTATTTATATATAAGATTTATTTCTGGAGTTTATGTA
>NC_022015.1:53195270-53207432 GCF_000317375.1 Microtus ochrogaster | reverse complement strand
TTTCTAATCAACTTCAAAACCAAGCTTTGAAATTGATAAATAAATCAATATTTTTAGTATATTCAGAACTATGTAGACATTATTGCTAATTTCAAATGCTTTTACATACATGCCCCTGCATAAATGGGGATTCACTTCCTAGTCTCAGGCACTCAATAATCTTTGGCTATCTGAACTTACTAGCACAATGGAATGATATGGTATGATTTGGAATCTGATTATTTTAATTGTTTTGAGATTCATCTACATCACACAGCATTCCAGTATCTCATTTCATTATTATGGTCAACAGTGCATTTTATCAAGGCGTCACCTTTGATTTTCCTTTTCTCATATTTGAATAGTCAACAGTTTGAGGCAATGAACGTTCTCACTCAGGATTTAGTATGAACATGCATCCAATTTTCCATAACAGGGCGGCGGGAGCATTAATAGCCATTCTTTTCCTCCAAGAATACAATCTACTGATTTTAACTCTACCTGGCCCCTCCTATATACAGCAACCCTTGGTTTTCTCTCTTTCTCATGTTAGGCTGTTTTCCAAAGTGATGACCCTACATTACATTCCTACTAGCCATATTATGGGCCCCTTCTCCTATGCTCAGACATTTGCTACTATCTGCCATTACTGTTACCATTCTAGTTAGTAAGAAGCAGTTGTTCCACTCATCGTGGCTATGATGTGCATTTTTTCTTTGTTAATGATGTCAAATGTCTTTTGTGTCTTTATCAGACATTTGTATATCTCTATTTTTTCAGTTAAATGATAATAAACTTTTAATTGGCTAGTCACAATAAATTTTGTTCATCTATACTATTCTATTCCCCTTCAAAAATAATTTTTAAAATTATTAAACAAACAAGTGTTTACTTAAGCACAGAAACATAAAACATAAAGTGAACATCATGTTTCTATCCCATAGCACCATCAATCATCTGTTACTCTCTAACTTATCTTCACACCCAAACACTATTATGCTTATTTACTAAAAACAAAGAAACAAAAAAAAACCAAACCATAACAACACTATGTGTACAGATGAACACCTGGGAAATATTAATTACATTCCAGACTCTGTCCAACCACTCAAAAGTATTTTTGTTTCATTAAACGCCAACATCCTAAAACTGTGTAAAGTCTACACTATATTTACTTTTATGCCAATAACCTACTGTAAACATTTTTGCTTAAATGATCTTAAGTAGACTATTTTTTATTATTTTATTTTATTTTATTTATTTTTTTTTTGTTTTTCGAGACAGGGTTTCTCTGTGGTTTTTTGGAGCCTGTCCTGGAACTAGCTCTTATAGACCAGGCTGGTCTTGAACTCACAGAGATCCACCTGCCTCTGCCTCCCAAGTGCTGGGATTAAAGGCGTGCACCACCACCGCCCGGCCTTAAGTAGACTAAAATACTCCATCTTGTGATGGACAATTATAAATGCTTTCATATTTAACGGCAGTGTTTACTGAGTAGTAGGGAAGAACATGGTGACTACCACTCTATGTGGATCCTCCTATTCTATGTACATCACTCCACCGGACAACCCGCAGGGCAGCTCCTGAGGAATTACCATCATACTCCTTTCATAGGCAGGGACATGTGGTTAGAGAGGCTGGGTAGCTTCCTTGAGGCTACATAGTAAATTGGTAGAACAGAATAAAAATTAGGTCTATATGATCACTGAGTAGCACCTTTAATTACCATACCATATCCATTTTCTCCGCTACTGTTTCTTTAAGATGAAGTCCAGAAACACAACTACCATGACTCTACCTACTTTAAAATCTAAATGTGATCCCGTTGCCTTTTATTAAGACTTACAGAGTTCAGTGTCATCTTCTTGCCAGTACTGGATATCTCGCATTTTAAGATACTATTTTCAACTTTCTACCCTTGAAATAATACTAGCCCATTTTATCTACTTTCCTCTTAAAAAGTCCCCCCCACCTTACCCCCGAACTAGTGCTTGAGTCTGGTGCTGATCCACTCAGCTATCTCTTCTCTAACCCACTCACTTCTATTTTGAGGTGATTTTTCACTAAGGTCCCCATCCATATCACTTTTAAACTTGCTATGTAGCCCAGACTGCATCATGTGTGCTCTTTCTGCCCAAGCTTCTGAGTAGCTGTGATTACAAGTGTGCACCGTCACACTCAAACTTACACACATTTCTAAGTTGGTCTAGACAACTGGTGCTTTGGTTAACTACTTCCTCTCAGAGACAAGGCACAAAGCATGTTCCAGTTGGACCCAAAGGCTTATAACAACAGAAAGAGGATTAAAAAAATAAAAAAAAAAATTCAGTACATTTTACTGAAAACAGAAAAGGAGGAAGAAATGCTAGTGCAATGGTGTCGGTGATGGGAAGGCCCACAAGTCCTCCTAAAGGCAGCTCAGGGAGGAGCGACTGGACGTGAGCTCAGAAGGAGATCCAGGCAACTGAGTCAAAACCTTATCAATTACCTATATATTTAACATAAAATGGTCTCAAACAGGAATTTCACCTTGGCCCATGTCTCTGATACTATGAGGATGTGCCTTGAAAGGATGCTCCCCCCAAGCCTCCAAGGGTTACACCACTTTCTGACTAACTGTGGGTGGCTCTCCCCACTAGAGCTCCAGAAGGGTGAAGCTTGAGGACCCAGCGCGGCAGCTAGGAATGCTAGCTAAATGAGAGTTAAAGCATTTCTCACGAATGCACCACACAGAGCCAATCAAGCACACTAGCTGCTCATTTCCCCTTTTACTGGTGGGAGGACAGAGAAAGAAACCCAGTACTCACAGCATAGTAACTCAGGCAATCCTCATAGTGGCCTCAAGGCAGACAATAGAGCCCTTATTTTAAAAATAAAATCTCAAAGAGTTACTTTCCATGTAAGGCTCAAATAGGAGCTCAGGCTAATCTGACTCTAAGCCTCTGCTCTGCTGACTCCTTTGGGGACCTCCCCCCGAAACTCTGCTGTGTGAACAGAAAAGGAGAGGTCTACTTCTCTATAAGAGTTGGCTTGAATCCCCCTGTAAGTGACAACTGTATTTCTCCTGGAGGATTCCTCACTAGGACACAAGGAGGAAAGAGGAACTGGGAAGAGAAGAGGACACTGCTGGGTCACAACTGCAGGAGGCTCTCTGGGCCCGCTGACCTTCAACCTCACCTCTTCATTGCTTCAACCCTGGTGCTTTCAGAACAGCACCAAATATTCTTATGGAATCCTAATACCATAAACAGTAAAGGAAAAATGGCAATAATTTTGTAACAGAGAAAGGAACTTGGGGGGCTACCAGCCTATCCCTCTGACGGATAAGCACTACATGTCCCAACTGATTCAACTGGGGTGAAGGCTAAGCCTCAAAATACTCTGGAAAAATACTCCCCCTCCCCATTTCTAAAGAAAAAAAAAGAAAAGATAGGCTGTGAGAGCCGTGCTGAACCTATGGAAAGACCTTATGTCAGATCCTACTGTCATTTTGACATCACAGGCCTGGGGAGGACCTTCGCAATCCCAAGGTGAGTTACAGTTCTGCCAAGTCTATCCCTGCTCTCTCCTTTCCTTTCTAAAAGTGAAGGATATAAAGAATGCCTGTAGATTCAGCTTATTGACATGTATCTAGAGAACATCATGAATAATTTCAATTATAAGCAGTTTAATAATCTTAATGAGTTGGCTCTGCATGCCTCTGGTCTAGCAGTGTATTTCCCTTAGCAGCATCCTAAGCTCCACCAGTGGGGAATGTAAACCCTTCTGTAATTATGAGGATTTCTCTGGAAAACAAACCTTTCTTGATCCTCTGGGGCTGCTGGAACATGACTTTCAGAGATAAATTACTACAAAGATCTAAAGGGTGGATTGTTTAGAAAAAAAACAAAGGGTGGATTGTCAGGGTTAGCCACGGGGAAAGAATAACAGTCCTACCTTGAGATCCAGCTTGGCCACATTCTGTAAAACCCAGATGCGATGGGACCAGGCATTATAGTTGCTGGGATATCTTCCTGCTGCCTCACCACAGACTTCCATTTCTTCCTGTAGTATTCGCTGTGTCCTCTCTGCAGGAACTGTTCCTAAATTGCCTTTGGCCACAGAAGAAGGCAAGGAAGTTTCCTGACTTAACTGCTGCAGCACCCAGCGCCTGTTAATATGGCACGGGGGAAAGAGACGGAAAGAATACAAGTGAGAGAGGAAAACAATTCATCTTCCTTGTTCTTAGTTCCCACATACAGAGATGCAAAATAATAGTTATCTACAAGCTCGGGAATGGGGATGTCAAGGGACCTGCTACTACTGTGTTCGGGAATACAATTCATCTTAGGAATACGAGTCAGAAAGGACATGAAAATGACAAACAGGAAAGAGAAACTTTTCTAAAACTTTCAAATCTATCAAAAAGAGGTCATTAGCTCCCCAAATGACAAGTCCCCAAATCTCCCTGGCCAAGAAATCTACAGAAAGAAGTCTATGTGTGTGTGTGTGTGTGTGTGGTAGGTTAGGCGCAGGGCCGGCCGTGGATTATGGCATCAGGGAGCAGACTCATATCTTAGATTATATGTGCATGTCTCATCCACATTTGTTGCAAACAAAGTTTCATTTTGATAGCTTCCACTAAGCAGAATTTTGATATCACAGCATAAAATGTAGAAGGAAAGAAAAGACATTGAAGCATCAAGGTTTAAATGTCCTCAGTCACAGACTCTCCTTTTGTCTATGTATGATTTGCATACATTTCAGTCAAAAGCAACAGAAAGGATTTCTAATCAGTTTGTATTTTTATGGACATACTTTCAGACTAAGAAATTTCCAACCCAAAGGTACAAAAAAGTGAGTATGGAAATTCATTTTATTTTTAAATAATGAAGTTTCACAACAAAATACATTTGTTTCTAAATCACAGACCCTCAGTACTGAGATGTGTATTTACTATCAGACTACTGGCATCAGCCCCCACAGCCACCTCAATACCAGCAGCTTTCTGGGGCAAACCATGCCAGTTTCTGGTAAGGAAGAAAATACAACTGACCATGGTTTGTTAAAAGCCAACTTAAAATAGTAGCCAAAAGCAAGGTTACAGTCATGACACCTTAAGCCTACCTAGGACCCCAACAATGTTCACAATTGAGAAATGTTAGAGGCGTAATTAGGACAACCTTCCTGAGAGTAACTTCCTATGATATCACGGCAGCAGGCTACACCACTGCATTTAGTCAAGTGAGCAGAGTTACGAGAGCTCTCAGACAAGCCTGCTTTCCAATAAGAATTTCCAGAATACATTTTGGAGCTGTATTCTCACTGCCTCAGGGTCTCACCCTAAAAATGCTCCTTGCATTTATGATTTTAATAGTTTTTCACTTAGCCCATATACCAATCACCTCAATTACCCTCAGCCTCCTTTAAAATTTAATTTTTTTTAAACTAGGAACACAAGACCATGTATTATAGTTAAGCATCTAAATACAATTTCCGAAACTGCTACAGATGGGTAAAAACAGACGTTACTGAGCAATTACTATGTACAGGGCACTGTAGTAGGGCTTGTATACCACTCTTCAGAAGCACTGAACTACAAATTCTATGGCTCAAGTATAATTATTGCTCACGTTTTATAATGTGAAAACTCAAACTCGGTACCATGGACACTCAGGTAACAACTAATCATTCTTAGAATCAAGTGTAAGTAACGTGACTTTAGAATTCAAATTCTGAATAAACACAACAGTGTTTCATAAGCTGTGATCTTGAACTGAACAGGGATACAAAACTACCTATCAATCACACCTGTGAATCCATGTCTCTGGACTCTTAGGAAACTTAGTTAAGGCCAATTTTCCCAGATGTAGATCCTTAATTGGACTTAAAGTGCCAGAAAGGATGAGCTCTTTCCTATAACAAAAGAAAAAAAAAGCATTAATTTTCTATTCAATCATTTTTATTGCTTTTATTAAAATCTCATGGTTAATCACCAAGAATTATTAAAGAATGGATAACAAGAAAGAGAGGCTTAGGGAACAGTTCAGCCAGCAAAGTCCTTGCTACGTAAGTGGGAGGGCTTGAGCTAGGTCCCCAGAAGTCACATAAAAACAGGTGCCACAGCAGAGCACTGGGCTGGGCTCCCAGACTACAGCTGGAGAGAGGGAGGAGTGATCATGTGAACAAAGGGGTGAAGACCATGATAGGGATACCCACAGAAACACCTGACCTGAGCTTGTGGGAGCTCACTAACTCCAGACTGACAGCAGGGGACCTTACATAGGACCAAACTTGGCCTCCTGAATGTGGGTGGCTGTTGTATGGCTGGGGAAGTCTATGGGGGACACTGGCAATGGGACCAGGACTTACTCCTAGTGCTTAAACTGGGTTTCTGAAGCCCATTCTTTTTGGAGGGATACCTTGCTCACAGCCTAGAAATAGGGGGGAGGGCCTTGGTCCTGCCTCAAAGAATTTGTTGACTCCCCATGGGAACATGGGAAGCCTTACCCACTCTCCGGGGTTGGGTGGAAGGAAGGTACAGGGCAGAGGGTAAAAACTGGTATTGGTATGTAAAATGAGAAGAGATTGTTTTAAAATAAAACAAACAAACAAAAACCCCACAACCACAAAAACCAGGCACCACAGTAGGTATCTGCAGTCTTGGTGCTGAGGAGGGAAGGTCTGCTGGAATGGTGGGGCTTGGGGTTATGTGTCTCACAGCATCACACTGACACCATCTGTAATTTCTCAATAGATATGCAAATCCCCAGTTCATCCCAGAGACACAAAACCAACCACTGCCACAATTTATTATCATGCTGGTCAGTTTTTGTCAACTTGGCAAAAGCTAGGATCATCTGGGAAGAGGTATCTTATCTGAGAAAAATGCCACCATAAAATTGGCCTATGGGCAAGACTGTGGTTTTTTGTTTTTTTTTTTCCTTGACTAATGATTGCTATGGGAGGGCGGAGTCTACTGTGGGCTGTGCTATCCTGTAAGAAAGGCTGAGCAAGCCATGGGAAGCAAGCCAGTAAGCGGTGTTCTTCCATTTCCCGTGCTTCAGTCCCTGCCTCCAGGCTCCTTCCTTGAGTTCTTGCCCTGATTGCCCTCAGTGATGGACTGAGAGAGACTTCTAAGCTGAAATAATGCTTTCCTCTCTGACCTGATTTGAGTCATGGTGTTTTATAGCAGCAATAAAAACCTAACTAAGACAACAGTCAACCATGGTTTGAACATTTTAAATGGAAAATTCCAGAAACAATTTCTAAATCTCTGGGCATCTGATGAAATCTCATGTCACATGGTTCGGGATGCGAACCCTCTGTGCGGTGTGTCGTGCTATCTACCCCGCAGGTCTGGAG
The DNA here is from genome assembly GCF_000317375.1 of Microtus ochrogaster. Classification (NCBI taxonomy): domain Eukaryota; kingdom Metazoa; phylum Chordata; class Mammalia; order Rodentia; family Cricetidae; genus Microtus; species Microtus ochrogaster. The sequence continues at coordinate 53,200,109 of NC_022015.1, read as the reverse complement.
GCACAGGGCCCTGGAACGCATCTTCCCAGGGTAAACAGAGAGGACCGAATGCTATTCCAGTTTCTACTTCAGGAAGTTCTCTCAGTTGGTCCTTGTACCCTTCAACAGCTCCAATTGCATTTTAATTTTAAAGGTTCTTTCCTTACATTCTTGCTCTCAGATGCTCTAGGCCCATTTTGTAGACTCCTGCCTTGGCCGTTTTTCCAGTAAGCCCAGTTCCTTTTACTAGGGACCAGACAGTTTCATATGGCTCAATCAAATATCCTAATTCAACAGATGTGATGACTGAAGTCCAGAGAGGTGTAGGAACATGCTCAGAGCTTCAGAACCATCACTATTAATCATAGACATCTCAAAAACATGTCTATGTGGAAGTTAGCAAAATTCTTAAAAATCAATTATAAATACAAAATTCAGTATAATGGGACCTTGTTTAAAACACACAGAAAGTTAAGCAAAATATTATTTAAATCATCTCTAGTGATAAAGAATTATAATTTGTATGGCCCTATCCTGTGGAAATTTTAAAATAGAACATTCAACAGACTTCACTTTTCCTTATCATTCACACCCTACTTTCCTTCAAGAGAACCTGTTTTAGTCTAATGAATACTAGTTGATTGGAGCTCATATACACATTTGGGCCATTTAACTGAAAAACAAAACAAAACAAAGCAAACCAAAAAACTTTTCAATAAAAAAAGCTCTTGTCTGAGTTAATCACATGCAATCATTCTTCCGCCCTGAATGTCAGACATTTTAGTGGCTGTCTCACAGTATCACAATGGTTATGGGTAAATGAAGACCACAGGCCTGGGCCTTAAATCCTTATCCCATTTACCTCCCTTCACTCCAGTGCAGCTCAACTCTCAAGCAATGCCTAGTAGTTCAATCATATAAAATATCTGTAATCCCCACATAAGGGAAGAAAACAAAGTGGGTATCAAACAGTATATTGTAATTCAGCAGGACAATCTATATTTTAGGGAAAAATGCTTGCATAAAAGACAGTTATAAGGTACAGTACATGTGTTAGAACTGTCATGGAGATATTATAAAGAATCTGTATAAGAAGCAAACACTGGAAGCTATGGTTTATATTTCATTTCCAAGTAGCTAACAAGGTCACAGGGCTCTACACCTTCAGAAGTCTGGGGAAGCTTCACTTTACCACTGAAGAACATGGCATACCTCACATTCCATGCGGTGGTGAAGTCTGGGTTGAGAAGCAGCAGGGTGCAGGTGACATCTATCAATTCTAAAATAAAGAGAGCCGTTAGGAACACAGTTTTACCTGTCAAAGCCCACTTTCTTCCAGGGTCCTTGTCCACTCTCGTTACAACCTGTATCCAGGCTGTATTAAATTTAATAACAAACATGCTCTCCTAAGGCGGCAGTGGTGGGGCTGTTATCCTCAGGATTTTCTTCTATTTGGGATCTGTACAATTATTTTTAAAGTTAACAACTTTACAGTGTGCCCATAGAGAATAATTTATCCTCCATTCTTTTAGAAAATCTGACAGTAATCTAATTTGCATTAAAAATAATTTTGAAATCACCATTCATAATTCTACTAATGTCTCAAGCACTAACTAAGAAGTTTTCAGAAAATAGGAGAGAAAAATCACCCATAATCCAATTTACATTCTGCTGCAAAAATTCCTTTTCTTCTACACATTTTACATAGCAACAGCAATGATAAAAGTACACTAATTGTTTTTAAAGACTTACTGTTCTATTTTCCAGAAAATACATCATATGTATTATAAATGCCATATAAGTCATACTTCAGTCTTCATTTTTCTTTACTATTTTTACTATTTTTACTTCATTGAGTCTAGGCTATTCATATTCACCAAACATGGATACAAATAAACTCAATAAACCTGCTTTTAAAAATTGATGAAATCTGGATACTTTCTTGTTAGTAAAATTGGAGACAATTTTAGAATTGCTATTACTGATCTAGAGACACATTGCTAAAGTAGGTAATGACACCAGTGGTATTAAATACCACGTGAATACAATATAGAAGTTGTGGCTACACCTTCTGCGGCACTGCTGGAGGCAGTATAATACTAAATGCTCTGTTCACATTAGTTCAATGCATTCTCATAGATGTGAGCCAAGCCGTTTCTGTTCAACTTTACAGCAGGAAAATGAAACTATCAGGCTTTCTAAAGATTATTTTTATTTTATGTATATAGACACTTTGTCTGTATTACCTCTGTGCACCACTTGTGTGCCTGGTGCCTGCAGAGACCAGAATTGGTCATCAGATACCCTGGAACTGGAGTTACAGAGTTATGAGTCACCATGTGGGTGCAGGGAATCAAACTCAGGTCCTGTGGAAGAGTGGTCTGTGCTCTTAACCACTGAGGCATCTTTCCAGTCCTGAGAACTAGAGTTTTAACCAACTAGTATGTCACCTGACATTTTGATCATATCAATTATACTGCAAATGAAATGTCTGGCTATAGAGATAAATGAAGCATTTGAAGTACTTAATACAAGATAAACTTTAAACATAAGAGAAAACACATAGCTATCTCATGTATACACTTAAAAATGGTCCAGTTAACTACTATTCTATTACGACATAAGATTAGCATTTGTTCAGCATTTATGATTCTACTGCTATGGATAACTTTGAACATTCAAAAACTAAAAAGCAGGAACTACACACACTGACTTCTGACCCACATTTTTCCTACTGCAAGTTCCTATGTTCAAGCTTGCTGTGATATAAAAAACAATCTAATTCATATCCTTTTTTTGTTTTTTAATAGCTTTTGGCACTAATTTAATGTTTGCCAAGGAAACTAATATAATGTTCAACATCACTACTCACTTAATCCCACAAATGTTCTAAGTATCAACAATGAGCAAGGATTAAATAGTCCTAGAACTCAAGGAACTGATATAATTCTAATAAGACCTCATCTTACCCTTCATAAGATTATCTTCTTGGCCGGGTGGTGGTGGCACACGCCTTTAATCCCAGCACTTGGGAGGCAGAGGCAGGCGGATCTCTGGGAGTTTGAGGCCAGCCTGATCTACAAGAGCTAGTTCCGGGACTGGCACCAAAGCTACAGAGAAACCCTGTCTCGAAAAGCAAAAAACAAAACAAAACAAAACAAAACAAAACAAAACAAAACAAAAAGATTATCTTCTTGCTGGAAAAAGCAAACAAAGGGCATATACCACCCGGGGCCTTCCTAAGAAGCTATGACTAATTCTTCCTAGTGTGCCCATGGGAATTATGAGTGCAGTTTGGTAAAGGTACAGCAGACTGTGGAGAGAGTGATGTCAACACAGCATGCTCTGAGACGCTATGGAGCACAGCACAAGTACAGCACAAAGAGGCAATTGCTGTCCACTGAAACTGGCTCTATTCCTAACCTCAGAAGAGTCATCAGTGCCCACCCCAGAACACACTTAGAGCATATGGGAAGGGTTATATGTGAAAAGGAAGCTGCGGGGTTCTTTGATGTCAGCGATTGTCCCAAAAGCTCCCTAAGTAAACTGGCTCTTGGTCCCTGTGTCCTTCTACAGTACAGAAAATATACAATGAGAGTTATATCTGTTTGTATGTTTAATGCAACTCTCCCCCTCTACCCCCTAAAGTGAGACAGAAGCCTCTGTGCAGTAGCACAGGCAGAGCTAATAAACACACACATTCAATACTGGTTCCCACAAATCCATGAGAGGCTGTGGAAGAAGGCTCATCACTGTAGTGCTTCCTTTATTAGAGACAGCAGGTGCTAGGATCACAGCCCTGCTTTACCACTTCCTGGGAGTTCTGGGCAAAACAAACACCCAAGTAAATCAGTCTCATTGTGCTCAAAAAGATAGATGCCAGAACCTTACCACTGGTAAGGCATAGCCTTGTGGCAATACACAGATTAATAGAAATAAGTTAATTTAAGATATAAGAGTTAGTTAATAAGAATCCTGAGCTAATAGGCCAAACAGTGATGCAATTAATAGTTTCTGTGTGATTATTCAGGTCTGGGCAGCCAGGAAACAAAAGAGCAGTCTTCTTCTACGAAATGGTGCCTATATGTTTGGGGCTAACCAGCATGGCCAGCCACACACTTCGCATCTGGGTGCTTGTATGCCTGCTCGGGGTTAGAAGGGAAGTAGCTGAGAGCATGCTTGCAGCACAGTACCCACGCCTGGATTGTGTATGTTAGGCTGTGCACAGGAAGGAAAGCATAGTGGATGCCTGCCGCCATTCACGGAGACATTCCCAGGCCATGTAGCATGCTGCATGGCAGATTTAGCTTTTACTCAGACCAAAAGGGTTTATGTGCTGCACAGTGGTTCCCAGAGTTGAGGTGGTGAACACAGCTCCTACCCAAAGCTGGTAGTAAATGTACCTCGGCCATATTGAAAGACCAAGAGAGGTGGAGCCAGCAACCAGGGCTGCCACAACCACACTGCTTACCATCTTAAAACACTCCTTGTTAAAAAAGGATTTTTGATACACAGTAGGACAAATTCAACATAAAAGACCTCTAAACAAGACACAACATGTTTAAAAATGCACATAAGCTTAGGAGGGAGAGGAAAAAAAGTAAAGACAGTTATAAATAGAATTAAAGTCTTTAAAAAGACTACAAATAATATAAAAGAATACTGATTAAAGCAGAAAAAGCCATAGATTAAAGGAGTAAGGAAAAATAAGCCACATAAAGATGGAAAATCCACAAAGCATCTGGATTATGCATATTTTTGTGTTTTCTTTGAATTTTTTGACTGCAGAGAGACATTTGTTTCTGGGGGCTGCTAAGTTAAACTTATTTAAAAATAAGGGAGAGAGAGTTTAACACAGAT
>NC_022015.1:53184377-53192680 GCF_000317375.1 Microtus ochrogaster | reverse complement strand
TGGGCTACACAGATTAATAGAAATGGGTTAGGTCAATATGTAAGAGCTAGCCAATAAGAGGCCGGAACTAATGGGGCCAGGCATTGTTTAAAAGAATACCGTTTCCATGTAATTATTTCGGGTAAAGCTAGCCGTGCAGGCGGCCGGGTGCCGGGGACGCAGCCCGCCACTCTTATACCAACAGAGATATATTTCAGTTAGACAGATAATCTTCAGCACCCCAAAGACCTACAGAATATGGCATTTAAAAGGTTTTAAGAACTTAGGCTTATCTCAATAATGAGACATCTCTGCTTCTGGCAGCACCAATTACTTCAAGAGGATGATGGGCATCGAAGAGGCTCCTTATGGAGTTTGCTAGCCATTTGGGCAAGAAACTCCTCTTGCGTGGACTGCTTGATAGTATTCTACAGGAACTAGACATGCAGGACCCACAGAAATGACAGCTGAACTTGCCTAAAGGTAAGACAGTCCTTCAGAGTTCCAGTTTCATGAAAGAAACTGCTTGACATTCTGCAGGACACAGAAGAAAGCAACTGATGAACTTTGTCATTACAAGGCAGAACAGATCTTCAAATTTCCTGCTTAATGGAAAAATCTGCTGAATAAAATGGACCTATAGGCTGAAGATGGATGCCCTAATGTTACAGAAGATTTTAGTTGACTGTCCAAGAAGTGCGATGTCTCTGTCAATTCCAGAACTTTGGAAGTTGCTTACAATGCACTTGCTGTTTACTTAGGTAATATTATATCCTTATGGAGTCTTTGGTGGAGTTGAAGACTAGATATCTATAATTATCGTTTTCCTTAGTTATGCTAAAGGATAAATTAGATATAAAATTTTAGACTCACAAAGATAAAATAGATGATAGAGTATTTTCCTTAATTTGCCAAATACAAATAGATTAAATATTGTAACTAATTCTTGATTGACACCTGTTTTATGTAATTTTACTATGTTAAAGTTAAAACTTTCCCTTTTATTTAGACAGAAAATGGGAGATGATGTAGGATTCCCCTCTGTATGCTGTGAATATGTTTTAATACCATTGGTTAATAACGAAGTTGCTTCAGCCTATGGCAAGACAGAATATAGCCAGGCTGAAAGAGATATAGAGGGAAAGAGTACGTGGAGTCAAGGAGATGACGTGTAGCTGCTGAAGGAGAAGGACACCAGAGCTTTACCATTGGTAAGCCACAGCCTCGTGGTGATACACAGATGAATAGAAATGGGTTAATTTAAGATGTAAGAGTTAGTTAATAAGAAGCCTGAGCTAATAGATCAAAGTGTTGTAATTAATATAGTTTCTGTGATTATTTGGGTTTGGGCAGCAGGGAAATGAAAGAGCAGTCTCCTTCTACATTGTGCGTTAGTGTTTTCTCATTATAAATGAGGTTCACAATAGAACTACCTCACAGAAGCGTTAAATGATTAAAAGCATGAACTGTCAGGTTATCTGACATACGGCGAACATTAAATTCTGAATGTTAATTTTCATTATGAAGTTTGCACATCCTAGTCAGTTCCACAAGCGCTAAGAGTGGACACCTAGTAGGAAGTGAAGGAATCTAGGCAGAGCAGTGACCACTGTGCAGAGGGATACCTAGCAGCATATAAGAATTTTGGGATGTAAGACACCAGCAGCCTGGACAGCTGTCATTAAACCGGGTTTTCTCCTCTTCACAAACTGCTCATCTTTCCTGATTCAGAAGTCAAGCTCTAGGCCAAGAAGTAAGGAGGGGTGGTATAATGTAAGAAGCAGGAATGGGCCAACCAAGACAAAGTAACTAGGCTACAAATGCAAGAATCAGATCCACAAGAAAATCTCGAGGTGTCAGTCAGCACTCCGTTTCAGGAAGAAGAAAGGAAGAAAGACATCAAGTAATTTAACCTCAGACTGCTGATGCTCTGGCTTTTCAGGTCTGTCTCCCAGCAAAGCAGATGCTAGTACACTTTTGGCAAAGGCTTTGTCCTATACAGGAAGGATGAACCAAGCTCTAAAGATAAACATGCGTCACTAACAGTTGACTGTAATGATTTCGCTCTCTAAATGTCACCGACTGCAGACCATTTCCTCTATGCCTTCCCCAGAAGCCATGAGCTACTGAATGTCCTGAAGACTCTTGGAATCAAAGAGGTCTCTCTTGAGATACAAAACATATGCCAGTAAATACATGCTTACCACACACATTCCAATGTATGACTAATCTACCACCATCTCACAGGCATAAAATTAATCTGGGTACATCATACACAGGGAAGTAGCTAAATTTCAACTGGAACAAGAAAAGTACATACAGACTCTACCAAAGTCAGGGGTTCAACGTTCTTAGCTGGACTCTATTCTAGTAATAGTCCAGGTTTTACAACTCTGACAGAGAATGGTTTCTGTGCATCTAAAACTAAATACATTCAAGATAATAAACTACTTTCCTTCCAAAATATACTCAATAGCATATAAGAAACAGCTTAAGTTAAAGCTATTTAAAGAGTATGCAGACCCTGAATGGTGGACTAAGCTAAGAATTCTTGCTAATCCGACAAGGGACACTTTGGCACTTGAAAGTACTGAGTAAGAGCCATAATCCCTGTTCTCAGTGACCCCTAATCTAGCAGGAAAAAATGTTTAAATAACAAACTACAGTATTCTATGGTGAGTGAGCACTATGAAAGTCACCCAGGCAAAGGATCCCACAGAATGCAGAGATCCCTGCTTCCTGAAATAGACAGAAAGGCCTCCTGGGGCATGAGTGTGAATTCAGTTTGCTAATGCTGGCAACCAAGCTGATGACCACAACACAAAGCAAAATAAGGGAGTATCAGGCAATGAAGTCTGAGAAAGGAAAGGTGTAGATTGTGGCTGGAATAAAGATTAAATACTACAAATACAAATGGTTGTAGGAGTCAAATGAGTATCACAAACAAGGCAAAACAGTGATCACTTGCAGGCAACACTATTCTCATGTCTGACGTGCATGAAGAGGTTACAGTAGACAACAGTCCTCCTGTCCAGTTAAGAAAACTGTAGGCGGGCTGGAGAGATGGCTCAGAGGTTAAGAGCACTGACTGCTCTTCCAGAGGTCCTGAGTTCAATTCCCAGCAACCACATGGTGGCTCACAGCCATCTTTAAAGATATTTGGCGCCCTCTTCTGGCCTTCAGACAGACAGAATACTGAGAATACTGTATACATAATAAATAAATAAATGAATTTTAAAGAAAAAGAAAACTGTAGGCTATTGTTGCTATGTAGAAACTTAAAACTGAGGCCAACTGATTTTTCAAATAAGGACAGAAATTCAAAACTCCATCCTGCTTTTAAACACTTATACAACTAGTTAAGGACAGGTTTTGAAACATATAAGCCAAATGAAATGGATCTGTAGATAAATATCAGTCTAGGGGCCAAGACCTGCAATCTGATGCCAAATATGGAGTGGCTGCAACACTGGCCATCAGGCTTTAAAATACAATAGATGGGTAAAGGCCTTGAATATCACCTAAAGAATTTCAATATTGCATTGGCTCTTAGAGAATCATGACATAAGATATGAGCAGATAGATATATTTCAGAAAAGTGCTTCTTAAAAGGCTTTTATATATGTATATGCATGTATATGTAATAATAATATATGCATGTATATGTAATAAGAAGAGACCATCAAATTTGAGCAGGGGGCGTAGTGCAATTAGAAGGAGAAAATATAGGAGGGGTTGGAGGGAGGAAAGGAAGACGCAAGTAATATACTTGTATTTTAAATTTAAAGAAAATTTTTGAGAGGAAAAAAAATGGGATGTTGGAAGGTGCTGTTTGAAGTGATAGTGCCATGAAGGACATGAATTACAGAAGAGCCTGCAATGGGATCAACCAGCATTTGCCCAGCTGAGAAATAGAAGTCTTGCCAGAAGAAGAAACAAGGAAGAAAAAAAATGCAGAAGGGTACACTTAAGTATATATAATGCTTTGGATAGAGCTCTGCCCTTTCAGGGCTTTTAATGCTGTTTTGCTGGGTAATTTTATGTCCTTTTGACACAAGCCAGAGTCATTTGGGAAGAGGGAATGTCAATTGGGGAAAATGCTTCCCTAAGAGTTGCCTGTGGGAAAATCTGTAATGAATTTGCTAAGAAGTAATTAACATAAAAGGAGCCTGTTCACTGTGGGCAGTGCTATCTCTAGGCAGGTGGTCCCAGGGTGTATAAGAAAGCACGCTATTAATATGAGGGAATGTGCCCAGTCTTATTGCAACATGATATGCCAGGTTTGGTTGTTATCCCTGGGACGCCTGCCCTTGCTGAATGGAAACAAAGGAAGAGGAGTTGATCTGGGGGACAGGGGAGCTGGGAGGAAGGGACTGGGGGAGAGGAGGGAGGGAAAACTGGTTGGGATGTAATATATGAGAAAATAAATGAAGTATGGAAGAAAGAAAGGAAGGAAGGAAGGAAGGAAGGAAGGAAGGAAGGAAGGAAGGAAGGAAGGAAGGAAGGAAGGAAGGAAGGAAGGAAAAGAGAAAGCAAATAGGTTGAGCAAGCCAGTGAGCAGCATTCCTCTATGGCCTCTGTTTCAGCTTCTGCCTCCAGGTTCCTGCTTTGACTTCCTTTGAAGATGAGTTATGACTCTATTGCAGGGTTCTGGCAAATCAATTAGACACTGAAACACTTCTCTAAATTCTCAGCTTTCTACCTTTGTATACACACAGTTGTTTCTAGAAAAAAAAATTTCAAAAAAATGGCATTTTCCTAAAAAGTTTGAATTTACCTTTTCCTTAGAAAGATTCAGCTGCATCCGAAGTGTTTTAGTTCATAAATTTGGCACAATATTTTTACATTGGCATTTTCAGGCATCAAGGCACAATTTACTTCTTTTACTAACAATACTACATATGACCTGAGTGGTCTGTGATGCTGCACTGAACTATGTTCCCTTTCCTACCTAAGCCTTAGATTATTATGTCCTGTGGGGCTATAAAGATGGAAGTCAGGTGAAAAAGATGGCATAGTCTGCAGTAGGGTGCCCACAAGAACCTGAAATGCACAGAAGACTTGATGGCCACAAGAGAAAGATTGGTTGAGCACAGGTACAGAAATGGGAAAGGTCCAATGCTATAAGACAACTTAGACTTGATCTTTAAATTCCTACTGTTTCTTCTCTCTGACAGAGACAGTTGTTTGTTCTGCCCCACCAGTGTGCAATGGCCGAGTCACACTTCTGTACGCCAGGATAAAAACAATACAGCTTCATCTGGCAAAACGTAACTTGCTGGAGTCCTATGGCTCTCTGAAGCCTATGCCATGGTGACAGAACAAAAAAGGAGGTCTAACAAAAGCCAATCCCCTTACATTTGTTTGAAGCGTGTGTCCTAGACTCAGGTCATGCCATTAACATCACACCATGTTTAGACAGCACTTGTGAATTAGAAACACATATCAGAAAACCAATCAAATGAAACAAGTCACAGGAAAAACAGAAAACACATCTCTTAAGCTCAAACTATGACAAGGGTCCACACAGGAAAAGGTACTATTGACCTATTTGGACAGTCTTTTAAGGACAATACTGAGAAAAACTCAGGGAACTCTGACATGATACAGCTGATGGCACACGTCTCCTAGAGAGGCTTTCTGGCACTCAACTTGAAATTTATTAGCTAAAGGAAACGTGCTATTCACCTTTTCTGCCCATGGTCCTCAGGGCAGCTTCTGGTAAGAGCAGCTCCTTGGTATTGACTACTGAGCTGCTGATTGAAATGGTCTAGAAAGTAAGGTCTTGCTGAAAACCCCCTCCAGGCAGGCGCACTGGCCCTTCGGCGGATGGTGCTGCACGAGGGGAAGAAAGGGCTTTACAAAAGCAGAAGAGAACATGGTCTTAGGTGAGCACTGCCCAGAAATGAGAGCCGAGGAGAGTCTGAAAGGCTAAGGAGAATTTGTGCAGCCAGAGCTGGACTTGAGGAAACGCTGGCTCAAGAGCCCAGGTGGGATGGCTGTTAGGGACTACCAGCACTCTAAAGAGTTGCCGCAGGGCAACGGGAGAAGCAAAGGCCAAGGCTTTCCTTCCTTTCTGAGTTTTCACTTTCTCATTTTGGCACTAAGACCCAGAAGGCCTGATCGCAACTGGGATTCAGTGAAACAGCAGAGCCACAGATGGGCTCACACTCAGCTACCAGGAGCAGCCTGTCTCCTTTGAACTGCCACAGAAAAAAACGTTCAGCTGTCCACAAAATGCTAAGGTAAGGGGTCAGAAATCAAGTAGTTATAGGAACTAGAAAACTCTTTGGTGATGCTCAAACTTTTTTTTTTTTATTTTAATTATAGGATGCCATCCTAAATAAAATCTTACAAATGACCTCAGGATGCTAACACATAAATCTGCTGTGGCTGCAGCAGGTTGCTTGAATCCTGCCTGAGACACTTCCATTTTAATCCTTGTGGTTACAAACAGGAACACTAATAATCAAGGCTAAGCTTCTCATTTGACAGAGGCTGAACACCTACTCAGGCAGTGCAGAGGAGAGGGAAAATCAGAGTCCAGGAATGCCAAACCCCAGGCCAGGGCTCCTCCCAGGAGGAAGACAGGCTCATACTTACCATCTTTGTTCAGCCATTGCTTTCTTGTTCTGTACAAAAGGAGCTTGTTGTGGACATACGGTAACAAGAACTTGACACACCAGCTCTCCACACCAAGTTTGTTCTCGACCAGGACTATAGGACTCCGGTTATATCTTGCTTCAGGACATGGGATCAGGCCAATTTCATCTCTAAATATGTAAGATATAAAAAGAAACTGAAGATAATACTGACTTTTATATTTTTTATAATTTCTCAAGGTATTTAAAAAACCCCATACATTTCTTTTTAAAAATATAACTATGAGGGTGGTGGTGACACACACCTTTAATCCTAGCATTCCCGAGGCACAAGCAGGTGGATCTCTGTGAGTTCAAGGCCAGCCTGATCTACAGAGTGAGATTCAGGGCAGTCAGAGCTGTTACAAGAGATATCCAGTCTCTAAACAATAACAACAACAACAAAAATAACAAAAAAATTAAAAGTTTAATTTTAGGTGGGTGTGGTAGTGCACATGCCTCTAATCCCAGCACTAGGGAGCAGAGGCAGAGACAGGTGTATCTCTGGGAGTTCAAGGCTGGCCTGGTCTACAAAGCAAGTTCCAGGACAGCTAGGACCACACAGAGAAACCCTGTCTTGGGGGGAGGGGTAATAACTAAGCTCATATACTGGAATTGTAGCAACAAAAATTAATTTTTTAAAATGTAGTTTGCTGATAACAGCAGAAGTACAGAGAAAAAGTACACTGCAAGCCTCCTTACGGGCAGGGGTCAAAGTTCAGCTTGAATTTAGATGGTAATCTGAACGCACCTTTCAGCATTGTAAAGCACATACTGCTACCTGACCCTGCAGTTACCCTATCCTAAGCACAACACTGCAGCTAGACAGGAAACAATCAATCATTTAAGGGTTTGATGCAGGCAAAGAAAGCACAGCTCAGCAGCATGGTAACGGCTAAGTAATGATGCAGGTCTGCACATACTGATCTACCTGCCAAGAATATGGGGACTAAGCAAAATGCACATAATGAAAAAGCCTTTTATATAATTTCTTTAAAATATGTATTAGATACATTAAATTTCCCTTGGAAAGACATCAAGAATTTTTCTTGAGAAACAAAGGTAATAAATGAGGAAGAATTGTATTTTTATAGAATTATTTTAAGAATGCAAATCAATGTGTTTATATTTGCTTGCTATAATAATAAATGTGGAACAGAAACAAATTATTAATAAATGTAAGTTTGCCTATGAAATTTTTGGCTCACTCACCCTCTATACATTGCCGAATTAAAAAAAAATCCTTCTGATAAAAATATCAAAATGCAAAATATATTTCAGAATGTGGTCAATCAATCCACCTTAACTTGAAAATCTGCACTAAAAACAGAGACTTGATTAATAAACACCTTTTGATCTTGGCTCTAACAATAATAGAGTCCTGGAAAGAAGGCTCTGAAAGTAGAATGCCTGAATTAGAGGCCTGAGGATGAGCTAGTATCCCTAGTGCCCATGTACAGCCCAGCTGTGGCCACGGTTGACTGAAATCCCAGTGCTGTTGGAGGCAAAGACAGGAGAATTGCCAGAAATATTGGCCAGTCATACTAGCCAAAAATAAAGTGCTAGGTTCAGTGAGAGACCTTTTTTCACAAGGATAAGCTGAAAAATGACAGATCTGAATAACCAATGTTCTTATCTGGTTTCTATGCTCCCACATCCAAAAACACATGTGAGTACCACATA